>NC_088407.1:10124366-10141866 GCF_034236695.1 Oncorhynchus nerka
TGAAAGGAGGATGTACTCAGACAGAATATACAGACAGAATGAAAGGAGATTGTACTGAATGACAGAATGAAAGGAGGATGTACTGAATGACAGAATGAAAGGAGGATGTACTAAATGACAGAATGAAAGGAGAATGTACTGTATCAGACAGAATGAAAGGAGGATGTACTGAATGACAGAATGAAAGGAGAATGTACTAAATGACAGAATGAAAGGAGGATGTACTAAATGACAGAATGAAAGGAGGATGTACTAAATTACAGAATGAAAGGATGATGTAGTGTATCAGACAGAATGAAAGGAGGATGTACTGTATCAGACAGAATGAAAGGAGATTGTACTGAATGACAGAATGAAAGGAGGATGTACTGAATGACAGAATGTAAGGAGGATGTATTGAATGACAGAATGAAAGGAGGATGTACTGAATCAGACACAATGAAAGGAGGATGTACTGAATGACAGAATGAAAGGAGGATGTACTGAATGACAGAATGAAAGGAGAATGTACTGTATCAGACAGAATGAAAGGAGGATGTACTGAATGACAGAATGAAAGGAGAATGTACTAAATGACAGAATGAAAGGAGGATGTACTGAATCAGACAGAATGAAAGGAGGATGTACTGAATGACAGAATGAAAGGAGGATGTACTGAATCAGACAGAATGAAAGGAGGATGTACTGAATGACAGAATGAAAGGAGAATGTACTAAATGACAGAATGAAAGGAGGATGTACTAAATTACAGAATGAAAGGAGAATGTACTGAATGACAGAATGAAAGGAGAATGTACTAAATGACAGAATGAAAGGAGGATGTACTAAATGACAGAATGAAAGGAGGATGTACTAAATTACAGAATGAAAGGAGGATGTACTGAATGACAGAATGAAAGAAGAATGTACTAAATGACAGAATGAAAGGAGGATGTACTAAATGACAGAATGAAAGGAGGATGTACTAAATTACAGAATGAAAGGAGGATGTAGTGTATCAGACAGAATGAAAGGAGGATGTACTGTATCAGACAGAATGAAAGGAGATTGTACTGAATGACAGAATGAAAGGAGGATGTACTGAATGACAGAATGTAAGGAGGATGTATTGAATGACAGAATGAAAGGAGGATGTACTGTATCAGACAGAATAAAAGGAGATTGTGCTGAATGACAGAATAAAAGGAGATTGTGCTGAATGAGACAGAATGAAAGGAGGATGTACTGAATGACAGAATGAAAGGAGAATGTACTAAATGAAAGAATGAAAGGAGGATGTACTAAATGACAGAATGAAAGGAGGATGTACTAAATGACAGAATGAAAGGAGGATGTACTAAATTACAGAATGAAAGGAGAATGTACTAAATGACAGAATGAAAGGAGAATGTACTGTATCAGACAGAATGAAAGGAGGATGTACTGAATGACAGAATGAAAGAAGAATGTACTAAATCACAGAATGAAAGGAGGATGTACTAAATGACAGAATGAAAGGAGGATGTACTAAATTACAGAATGAAAGGAGGATGTAGTGTATCAGACAGAATGAAAGGAGGATGTACTGTATCAGACAGAATGAAAGGAGATTGTACTGAATGACAGAATGAAAGGAGGATGTACTGAATGACAGAATGTAAGGAGGATGTACTAAATGACAGAATGAAAGGAGAATGTACTGTATCAGACAGAATGAAAGGAGGATGTACTGAATGACAGAATGAAAGGAGAATGTACTAAATGACAGAATGAAAGGAGGATGTACTAAATGACAGAATGAAAGGAGGATGTACTAAATTACAGAATGAAAGGATGATGTAGTGTATCAGACAGAATGAAAGGAGGATGTACTGTATCAGACAGAATGAAAGGAGATTGTACTGAATGACAGAATGAAAGGAGGATGTACTGAATGACAGAATGTAAGGAGGATGTATTGAATGACAGAATGAAAGGAGGATGTACTGAATCAGACACAATGAAAGGAGGATGTACTGAATGACAGAATGAAAGGAGGATGTACTGAATGACAGAATGAAAGGAGAATGTACTGTATCAGACAGAATGAAAGGAGGATGTACTGAATGACAGAATGAAAGGAGAATGTACTAAATGACAGAATGAAAGGAGGATGTACTGAATCAGACAGAATGAAAGGAGGATGTACTGAATGACAGAATGAAAGGAGGATGTACTGAATCAGACAGAATGAAAGGAGGATGTACTGAATGACAGAATGAAAGGAGAATGTACTAAATGACAGAATGAAAGGAGGATGTACTAAATTACAGAATGAAAGGAGAATGTACTGAATGACAGAATGAAAGGAGAATGTACTAAATGACAGAATGAAAGGAGGATGTACTAAATGACAGAATGAAAGGAGGATGTACTAAATGACAGAATGAAAGGAGGATGTACAGAATGAAAGGAGGATGTACTGAATGACAGAATGAAAGAAGAATGTACTAAATGACAGAATGAAAGGAGGATGTACTAAATGACAGAATGAAAGGAGGATGTACTAAATTACAGAATGAAAGGAGGATGTAGTGTATCAGACAGAATGAAAGGAGGATGTACTGTATCAGACAGAATGAAAGGAGATTGTACTGAATGACAGAATGAAAGGAGGATGTACTGAATGACAGAATGTAAGGAGGATGTATTGAATGACAGAATGAAAGGAGGATGTACTGTATCAGACAGAATAAAAGGAGATTGTGCTGAATGACAGAATAAAAGGAGATTGTGCTGAATGACAGAATAAAAGGAGATTGTGCTGAATGACAGAATGAAAGGAGATTGTACTGAATGACAGAATGAAAGGAGATTGTACTGAATGACAGAATGAAAGGAGGATGTATTGAATGACAGGATGAAAGGAGAATGTACTGAATGACAGAATGAAAGGAGGATGTACTGAATCAGACAGAATGAAAGGAGGATGTACTGAATGACAGAATGAAAGGAGAATGTACTAAATGACAGAATGAAAGGAGGATGTACTAAATGACAGAATGAAAGGAGGATGTACTAAATTACAGAATGAAAGGAGGATGTAGTTTATCAGACAGAATGAAAGGAGGATGTACTGTATCAGACAGAATGAAAGGAGATTGTACTGAATGACAGAATGAAAGGAGGATGTACTGAATGACAGAATGTAAGGAGGATGTATTGAATGACAGAATGAAAGGAGGATGTACTGAATCAGACACAATGAAAGGAGGATGTACTGAATGACAGAATGAAAGGAGAATGTACTAAATGACAGAAAGAAAGGAGAATGTACTGTATCAGACAGAATGAAAGGAGGATGTACTGAATGACAGAATGAAAGGAGAATGTACTAAATGACAGAAAGAAAGGAGAATGTACTAAATGACAGAATGAAAGGAGGATGTACTGAATCAGACAGAATGAAAGGAGGATGTACTGAATGACAGAATGAAAGGAGGATGTATTGAATGACAGAATGAAAGGAGGATGTACTAAATGACAGAATGAAAGGAGAATGTACTGAATGACAGAATGAAAGGAGGATGTACTGAATGACAGAATGAAAGGAGGATGTACTGAATGACAGAATGAAAGGAGGATGTACTGAATGACAGAATGAAAGGAGAATGTACTGAATCAGACAGAATGAAAGGAGCATGTACTGAATCAGACAGAATGAAAGGAGGATGTACTGAATGACAGAATGAAAGGAGGATGTACTAAATGACAGAAAGAAAGGAGAATGTACTGAATGACAGAATGAAAGGAGGATGTACTGAATCAGACAGAATGAAAGGAGGATGTACTGAATGACAGAATGAAAGGAGATTGTACTGAATGACAGAATGAAAGGAGGATGTACTGAATCAGACAGAATGAAAGGAGGATGTACTGAATGACAGAATGAAAGGAGAATGTACTAAATGACAGAATGAAAGGAGGATGTACTGAATGACAGAATGAAAGGAGGATGTACTAAATGACAGAATGAAAGGAGAATGTACTGAATCAGACAGAATGAAAGGAGATTGTACTGAATGACAGAATGAAAGAGAGGATGTACTGAATGACAGAATGAAAGGAGAATGTACTGTATCAGACAGAATGAAAAGAGGAAGTACTGTTTTACAGAATGAAAAGGGGAAGTACTGTCTGACAGAATGAAAAGGAGGAAGTACTGTCTGACAGAATGAAAAGGAGGAAGTACTGTCTCACAGAATGAAAAGGGGAAGTACTGTCTGACAGAATGAAAAGGAGGATGTACTGAATGACAGAATGAAAGGAGATTGTACTGAATGGCAGAATGAAAGAGAGGATGTACTGAATGACAGAATGAAAGGAGAATGTACTGTATCAGACAGAATGAAAAGAGGAAGTACTGTTTTACAGATTGAAAAGGGGAAGTACTGTCTGACAGAATGAAAAGGAGGAAGTACTGTATGACAGAATGAAAAGGGGAAGTACTGTATGACAGAATGAAAAGGAGGAAGTACTGTCTGACAGAATGAAAAGGAGGAAGTACTGTCTGACAGAATGAAAAGGAGGAAGTACTGTCTGACAGAATGAAAAGGGGAAGTACTGTATGACAGAATGAAAAGGAGGAAGTACTGTCTGACAGAATGAAAAGGAGGAAGTACTGTCTGACAGAATGAAAAGGAGGAAGTACTGTCTGAGAGACAGTTTTGGTGTGAGATTCATTCTAATGTGTCTGTACTAAAGTTGTCTCAGATGATGCTTCGCACGCACACACACACACACACACACACACACACACACACACACACACACACACACACACACACACACACACACACACACACACACCTGGCTGGCATTAGACAGTTAACTCATAAGCTGACACCCCACCGAGAGCAAGAGAACAGACAGGAACCTGTCTGTGTGTGTGTGTGTGTGTGTGTGTGTGTGTGTGTGTGTCTTTGTGTGTGTGTGTCTATATGTGTGTTTGTCTAAATGTGTGTTTGTCTATATGTGTGTGTGTGTGTCTATGTGTGTCTATGTATGTGTGTCTATGTGTGTGTGTGTCTATGTCGGTATGTGTGTGTGTGTCTATGTGTGTCTATGTGTGTGTGTCTATGTGTGTGTCTATGTGTTTGTGTCTATGTGTGTGTCTGAGCGCATCACTGGTTTAGCCAACATCTGCCATTGCCCAGCTGCAAGCTAATAGGCTCACAGCGCTCGGTACTAAACCGCGATTGGCCGTTGGCTCTTTTGACCGGGCCTCACACCAGGAAGTCCACGCGGTGAATGAAGTGAAATATTCATATAGATATAGACCGAATAGAGCTGACGTAACTACCAATTCTACACTGAAGAAAATGACATCTGTTCTGGAAAATACATTTGTATCTGCGACGTTGTGAACAGCTCATTGAATTACAGCCCTGAAGTGTTGAGGTTTTCTGTGTGTGTGTGTGTGTGTGTGTGTGTGTGTGTGTGTGTGTGTGTGTGTGTGTGTGTGTGTGTGTGTGTGTGTGTATTTACCCCTGAAGGCATGAGTCCATGCTGTGACATCGAGCCTACTTCCTGCTGGGAGAATCAACCAATCCGATACAGCCTAATCATCACCACAGGGCACTGGATTGGTGGATACAAATTCTTAGAATTCTTTTGTATTTTACTCAAATATTTTGTAGAATTAGTTGTAAGGAGAGAGACAGAACAGCACAGGCTACAGAGGTATCATTATACTGGTCTTTATACAGCACAGACTACAGAGGTATCATTATACTGGTCTTTAAACAGCACAGGCTACAGAGGTATCATTATACTGGTCTTTATACAGTACAGAGATATCATTATACTGGTCTTTATACAGTACAGAGATATCATTATACTGGTCATTATACAGTGGTATCATTATACTGGTCATTATACTGGTCATTATACTGGTCATTATACAGTGGTATCATTATACTGGTCATTATACAGTGGTATCATTATACTGGTCATTATACAGTGGTATCATTATACTGGTCATTATACAGTGGTATCATTATACTGGTCATTATACTGGTCATTATACAGTGGTATCATTATACTGGTCATTATACAGTGGTATCATTATACTGGTCATTATACAGTGGTATCATTATACTGGTCGTTATACAGTGGTATCATTATACTGGTCATTATACAGTGGTATCATCATACTGGTCATTATACAGTGGTATCATTATAATGGTCATTATACTGGTCATTATACAATGGTATCATTATACTGGTCATTATACAGTGGTATCATTATACTGGTCATTATACTGGTCATTATACTGGTCATTATACAGTGGTATCATTATACTGGTCATTATACAGTGGTATCATTATACTGGTCATTATACAATGGTATCATTATACTGGACATTATACTGGTCATTATACAGTGGTATCATTATACTGGTCATTATACTGGTCATTATACAGTGGTATCAATATAGTGGTCATTATACTGGTCATTATACAGTGGTATCATTATACTGGTCATTATACTGGTCATTATACAGTGGTATCATTATACTGGTCATTATACAGTGGTATCATTATACAGGTCGTTATACAGTGGTATCATTATACTGGTCATTATACTGGTCATTATACAGTTGTATCATTATACTGGTCATTATACAGTGGTATCATTATACTGGTCATTATACAGTGGTATCATTATACTGGTCATTATACTGGTCATTATACAGTGGTATCATTATACTGGTCATTATACAGTGGTATCATTATACTGGTCATTATACAGTTGTATCATTATACTGGTCATTATACTGGTCATTATACAGTGGTATCATTATACTGGTCATTATACTGGTCATTATACTGGTCATTATACAGTGGTATCATTATACTGGTCATTATACAGTGGTATCATTATACTGGTCATTATACAGTGGTATCATTATACTGGTCATTATACAGTGGTATCATTATACTGGTCATTATACTGGTCATTATACAGTGGTATCATTATACTGGTCATTATACAGTGGTATCATTATACTGGTCATTATACAGTGCTATCATTATACTGGTCGTTATACAGTGGTATCATTATACTGGTCATTATACAGTGGTATCATCATACTGGTCATTATACAGTGGTATCATTATAATGGTCATTATACTGGTCATTATACAATGGTATCATTATACTGGTCATTATACAGTGGTATCATTATACTGGTCATTATACTGGTCATTATACTGGTCATTATACAGTGGTATCATTATACTGGTCATTATACAGTGGTATCATTATACTGGTCATTATACAATGGTATCATTATACTGGTCATTATACTGGTCATTATACAGTGGTATCATTATACTGGTCATTATACTGGTCATTATACAGTGGTATCATTATACTGGTCATTATACTGGTCATTATACAGTGGTATCATTATACTGGTCATTATACTGGTCATTATACAGTGGTATCATTATACTGGTCATTATACAGTGGTATCATTATACAGGTCGTTATACAGTGGTATCATTATACTGGTCATTATACAATGGTATCATTATACTGGTCATTATACTGGTCGTTATACAGTGGTATCATTATACTGGTCATTATACTGGTCATTATACAGTGGTATCATTATACTGGTCATTATACTGGTCATTATACTGGTCATTATACAGTGGTATCATTATACTGGTCATTATACAGTGGTATCATTATACTGGTCATTATACTGGTCATTATACTGGTCATTATACAGTGGTATCATTATACTGGTCATTATACAGTGGTATCATTATACTGGTCATTATACAATGGTATCATTATACTGGTCATTATACTGGTCATTATACAGTGGTATCATTATACTGGTCATTATACTGGTCATTATACAGTGGTATCAATATACTGGTCATTATACTGGTCATTATACAGTGGTATCATTATACTGGTCATTATACTGGTCATTATACAGTGGTATCATTATACTGGTCATTATACAGTGGTATCATTATACAGGTCGTTATACAGTGGTATCATTATACTGGTCATTATACAATGGTATCATTATACTGGTCATTATACTGGTCGTTATACAGTGGTATCATTATACTGGTCATTATACTGGTCATTATACTGGTCATTATACAGTGGTATCATTATACTGGTCATTATACAGTGGTATCATTATACTGGTCATTATACAGTGGTATCATTATACTGTGGTATCATTATACTGGTCATTATACAGTGGTATCATTATACAGTGGTCATTATATCATTATACTGGTCATTATACAGTGGTATCATTATACTGGTCATTATACTGGTCATTATACAGTGGTATCATTATACTGGTCATTATACAGTGGTATCATTATACTGGTCATTATACAGTGGTATCATTATTGGTATCATTATACTGGTCATTATACTGGTCATTATACAGTGGTATCATTATACTGGTCATTATACAGGTATCATTATACTGGTCATTATACAGTGGTATCATTATACTGGTCATTATACTGGTCATTATACTGGTATCATTATACTGGTCATTATATCATTATACTGGTCATTATACAGTGGTATCATTATACTGGTCATTATACAGTGGTATCATTATACTGGTCATTATACAGTGGTATCATTATACTGGTCATTATACAGTGGTATCATTATACTGGTCATTATACAGTGGTATCATTATACTGTTCATTATACAGTGGTATCATTATACTGGTCATTATACAGTGGTATCATTATACTGGTCGTTATACAGTGGTATCATTATACTGGTCATTATACAGTGGTATCATCATACTGGTCATTATACAGTGGTATCATTATAATGGTCATTATACTGGTCATTATACAATGGTATCATTATACTGGTCATTATACAGTGGTATCATTATACTGGTCATTATACTGGTCATTATACTGGTCATTATACAGTGGTATCATTATACTGGTCATTATACAGTGGTATCATTATACTGGTCATTATACAATGGTATCATTATACTGGTCATTATACTGGTCATTATACAGTGGTATCAATATACTGGTCATTATACTGGTCATTATACAGTGGTATCATTATACTGGTCATTATACTGGTCATTATACAGTGGTATCATTATACTGGTCATTATACAGTGGTATCATTATACAGGTCGTTATACAGTGGTATCATTATACTGGTCATTATACAATGGTATCATTATACTGGTCATTATACTGGTCGTTATACAGTGGTATCATTATACTGGTCATTATACTGGTCATTATACAGTGGTATCATTATACTGGTCATTATACTGGTCATTATACTGGTCATTATACAGTGGTATCATTATACTGTTCATTATACAGTGGTATCATTATACTGGTCATTATACAGTGGTATCATTATACTGGTCGTTATACAGTGGTATCATTATACTGGTCATTATACAGTGGTATCATCATACTGGTCATTATACAGTGGTATCATTATAATGGTCATTATACTGGTCATTATACAATGGTATCATTATACTGGTCATTATACAGTGGTATCATTATACTGGTCATTATACTGGTCATTATACTGGTCATTATACAGTGGTATCATTATACTGGTCATTATACAGTGGTATCATTATACTGGTCATTATACAATGGTATCATTATACTGGTCATTATACTGGTCATTATACAGTGGTATCATTATACTGGTCATTATACTGGTCATTATACAGTGGTATCAATATACTGGTCATTATACTGGTCATTATACAGTGGTATCATTATACTGGTCATTATACTGGTCATTATACAGTGGTATCATTATACTGGTCATTATACAGTGGTATCATTATACAGGTCGTTATACAGTGGTATCATTATACTGGTCATTATACAATGGTATCATTATACTGGTCATTATACTGGTCGTTATACAGTGGTATCATTATACTGGTCATTATACTGGTCATTATACAGTGGTATCATTATACTGGTCATTATACTGGTCATTATACTGGTCATTATACAGTGGTATCATTATACTGGTCATTATACTGGTCATTATACTGGTCATTATACAGTGGTATCATTATACTGGTCATTATACAGTGGTATCATTATACTGTGGTATCATTATACTGGTCATTATACAGTGGTATCATTATACTGGTCATTATACTGGTCATTATACAGTTGTATCATTATACTGGTCATTATACAGTGGTATCATTATACTGGTCATTATACAGTGGTATCATTATACATTATACTGGTATCATTATACTGGTCATTATACTGGTCATTATACAGTGGTATCATTATACTGGTCATTATACAGTGGTATCATTATACTGGTCATTATACAGTTGTATCATTATACTGGTCATTATACAGTGGTATCATTATACTGGTCATTATACAGTTGTATCATTATACTGGTCGTTATACAGTGGTATCATTATACTGGTCATTATACAGTGGTATCATTATACTGGTCATTATACTGGTCATTATACAATGGTATCATTATACTGGTCATTATACTGGTCATTATACAATGGTATCATTATACTGGTCATTATACAGTGGTATCATTATACTGGTCATTATACAGTGGTATCATTATACTGGTCATTATACAGTGGTATCATTATACTGGTCATTATACAGTGGTATCATTATACTGGTTGTTATACAGTGGTATCATTATACTGGTCATTATACTGGTCATTATACAATGGTATCATTATACTGGTCATTATACTGGTCATTATACAATGGTATCATTATACTGGTCATTATACAGTGGTATCATTATACTGGTCATTATACAGTGGTATCATTATACTGGTCATTATACAGTGGTATCATTATACTGGTCGTTATACAGTGGTATCATTATACTGGTCATTATACAGTGGAATCATTATACTGGTCATTATACTGGTCATTATACTGGTCATTATACAGTGGTATCATTATACTGGTCATTATACTGGTCATTATACTGGTCATTATACAGTGGTATCATTATACTGGTCATTATACAGTGGTATCATTATACTGGTCATTATACAGTGGTATCATTATACTGGTCATTATACTGGTCATTATACTGGTCATTATACAGTGGTATCATTATACTGTGGTATCATTATACTGGTCATTATACAGTGGTATCATTATACTGGTCATTATACAGTGGTATCATTATACTGGTCGTTATACTGGTCATTATACAGTGGTATCATTATACTGGTCATTATACAGTGGTATCATTATACTGGTCATTATACTGGTCATTATACAGTGGTATCATTATACTGGTCATTATACAGTGGTATCATTATACTGGTCATTATACTGGTCATTATACAGTGGTACCATTATACTGGTCATTATACTGGTCATTATACTGGTCATTATACTGTGGTATCATTATACTGGTCATTATACAGTGGTATCATTATACTGGTCGTTATACTGGTCATTATACAGTGGTATCATTATACTGGTCATTATACAGTGGTATCATTATACTGGTCATTATACAGTGGTATCATTATACTGGTCATTATACAGTGGTATCATTATACTGGTCATTATACAGTGGTATCATTATACTGGTCATTATACTGGTCATTATACAGTGGTATCATTATACCTGTCATTATACAGTGGTATCATTATACTGGTCATTATACAGTGGTATCATTATACTGGTCATTATACTGGTCATTATACTGGTCATTATACTGTGGTATCATTATACTGGTCATTATACAGTGGTATCATTATACTGGTCGTTATACTGGTCATTATACAGTGGTATCATTATACTGGTCATTATACAGTGGTATCATTATACTGGTCATTATACTGGTCATTATACAGTGGTATCATTATACTGGTCATTATACAGTGGTATCATTATACTGGTCCTTACACAGTGGTATCATTATACTGGTCATTATACTGGTCATTATACAGTGGTATCATTATACTGGTCATTATACTGGTCATTATACTGGTCATTATACAATGGTATCATTATACTGGTCATTATACAGTGGTATCATTATACTGGTCATTATACAGTGGTATCATTATACTGGTCATTATACAGTGGTATCATTATACTGGTCATTATACTGGTCATTATACAGTGGTATCATTATACTGGTCATTATACAGTGGTATCATTATACTGGTCATTATACAGTGGTATCATTATACTGGTCATTATACTGGTCATTATACTGGTCATTATACAGTGGTATCATTATACTGGTCATTATACAGTGGTATCATTATACTGGTCATTATACAGTGGTATCATTATACTGGTCATTATACAGTGGTATCATTATACTGGTCATTATACAGTGGTATCATTATACTGGTCATTATACTGGTCATTATACAGTGGTATCATTATACTGGTCATTATACAGTGGTATCATTATACTGGTCATTATACAGTGGTATCATTATACTGGTCATTATACTGGTCATTATACTGGTCATTATACTGTGGTATCATTATACTGGTCATTATACAGTGGTATCATTATACTGGTCGTTATACTGGTCATTATACAGTGGTATCATTATACTGGTCATTATACAGTGGTATCATTATACTGGTCATTATACTGGTCATTATACTGGTCATTATACTGGTCATTATACAGTGGTATCATTATACTGGTCATTATACAGTGGTATCATTATACTGGTCATTATACTGGTCATTATACTGGTCATTATACTGGTCATTATACAATGGTATCATTATACTGGTCATTATACAGTGGTATCATTATACTGGTCATTATACAGTGGTATCATTATACTGGTCATTATACAGTGGTATCATTATACTGGTCATTATACTGGTCATTATACAGTGGTATCATTATACTGGTCATTATACAGTGGTATCATTATACTGGTCATTATACAGTGGTATCATTATACTGGTCATTATACTGGTCATTATACAGTGGTATCATTATACTGGTCATTATACAGTGGTATCATTATACTGGTCATTATACAGTGGTATCATTATACTGGTCATTATACAGTGGTATCATTATACTGGTCATTATACAGTGGTATCATTATACTGGTCATTATACAGTGGTATCATTATACTGGTCATTATACAGTGGTATCATTATACTGGTCATTATACTGGTCATTATACAGTGGTATCATTATACTGGTCATTATACAGTGGTATCATTATACTGGTCATTATACAGTGGTATCATTATACTGGTCATTATACTGGTCATTATACTGGTCTTTATACAGTGTTATCATTATACTGGTCGTTATACAGTGGTATCATTATACTGGTCATTATACAGTGGTATCATTATACTTGTCTTTATACAGTGTTATCATTATACTGGTCGTTATACAGTGGTATCATTATACTGGTCATTATACTGGTCATTATACAGTGGTATCATTATACTGGTCATTATACTGGTCATTATACAGTGGTATCATTATACTGGTCGTTATACAGTGGTATCATTATACTGGTCATTATACAGTGGTATCATTATACTGGTCGTTATACAGTGGTATCATTATACTGGTCATTATACAATGGTATCATTATACTGGTCATTATACAGTGGTATCATTATACTGGTCGTTATACAGTGGTATCATTATACTGGTCATTATACAGTGGTATCATTATACAGTGGTATCATTATACTGGTCATTATACAATGGTATCATTATACTGGTCATTATACAGTGGTATCATTATACTGGTCATTATGCAGTGGTATCATTATACTGGTCATTATACAGTGGTATCATTATACTGGTCATTATACAGTGGTATCATTATACTGGTCATTATACTGGTCATTATACAATGGTATCATTATACTGGTCATTATACAGTGGTATCATTATACTGGTCATTATACAGTGGTATCATTATACTGGTCATTATATCATTATACAGTGGTATCATTATACTGGTCATTATACAGTGGTATCATTATACTGGTCATTATACAGTGGTATCATTATACTGGTCATTATACTGGTCATTATACTGGTCATTATACTGGTCATTATACAGTGGTATCATTATACTGGTCATTATACAGTGGTATCATTATACTGGTCATTATACAGTGGTATCATTATACTGGTCATTATACAGTGGTATCATTATACTGGTCATTATACAGTGGTATCATTATACTGGTCATTATACAGTGGTATCATTATACTGGTCATTATACAGTGGTATCATTATACTGGTCATTATACTGGTCATTATACTGGTCATTATACAGTGGTATCATTATACTGGTCATTATACAGTGGTATCATTATACTGGTCATTATACAGTGGTATCATTATACTGGTCATTATACAGTGGTATCATTATACTGGTCGTTATACAGTGGTATCATTATACTGGTCATTATACAGTGGTATCATTATACAGTGGTATCATTATACTGGTCATTATACAATGGTATCATTATACTGGTCATTATACAGTGGTATCATTATACTGGTCATTATACTGGTCATTATACAGTGGTATCATTATACTGGTCATTATACAGTATCATTATACTGGTATCATTATACTGGTCATTATACAGTGGTATCATTATACTGGTCATTATACAGTGGTATCATTATACAGTGGTATCATTATACTGGTGGTATCATTATACTGGTCATTATACAGTGGTATCATTATACTGGTCATTATACAGTGGTATCATTATACTGGTCATTATACTGGTATATACAGTGGTATCATTATACTGGTCATTATACAGTGGTATCATTATACTGGTCATTATACAGTGGTATCATTATACTGGTCATTATACAGTGGTATCATTATACTGGTCATTATACAGTGGTATCATTATACTGGTCATTATACAGTGGTATCATTATACAGTGGGTCATTATACAGTGGTATCATTATACTGGTCATTATACAGTGGTATCATTATACTGGTCATTATACAGTGGTATCATTATACTGGTCATTATACTGGTATCATTATACTGGTCATTATACAGTGGTATCATTATACTGGTCATTATACAGTGGTATCATTATACTGGTCATTATACTGGTCATTATACAGTGGTATCATTATACTGGTCATTATACAGTGGTATCATTATACTGGTCATTATACTGGTCATTATACAGTGGTATCATTATACTGGTCATTATACAGTGGTATCATTATACTGGTCATTATACAGTGGTATCATTATACTGGTCATTATACAGTGGTCATTATACTGGTCATTATACAGTGGTATCTGGTTATACTGGTCATTATACTGGTCATTATACAGTGGTATCATTATACTGGTCATTATACAGTGGTATCATTATACTGGTCATTATACAGTGGTATCATTATACTGGTCATTATACAGTGGTATCATTATACTGGTCATTATACTGGTCATTATACAGTGGTATCATTATACTGGTCATTATACAGTGGTATCATTATACTGGTCATTATACAGTGGTCATTATACAGTGGTATCATTATACTGGTCATTATACAGTGGTATCATTATACTGGTCATTATACAGTGGTATCATTATACTGGTCATTATACAGTGGTATCATTATACTGGTCATTATACAGTGGTATCATTATACTGGTCATTATACAGTGGTATCATTATACTGGTCATTATACAGTGGTATCATTATACTGGTCATTATATTATGGTGGTCATTATACTGGTATCATTATACTGGTCATTATACAGTGGTATCATTATACTGGTCATTATACAGTGGTATCATTATACTGGTTATCATTATACAGTGGTATCATTATACTGGTCATTATACTGGTCATTATACTGGTCATTATACAGTGGTATCATTATACTGGTCATTATACAGTGGTCATTATATCATTATACTGGTCATTATACAGTGGTATCATTATACTGGTCATTATACAGTGGTATCATTATACTGGTCATTATACAGTGGTATCATTATACTGGTCATTATACAGTGGTATCATTATACTGGTCATTATACAGTGGTATCATTATACTGGTCATTATACTGGTCATTATATTATTATACAGTGGTATCATTATACTGGTCATTATACAGTGGTATCATTATACTGGTCATTATACAGTGGTATCATTATACTGGTCATTATACTGGTCATTATACAGTGGTATCATTATACTGGTCATTATACAGTGGTATCATTATACTGGTCATTATACAGTGGTATCATTATACTGGTCATTATACTGGTCATTATACAGTGGTATCATTATACTGGTCATTATACAGTGGTATCATTATACTGGTCATTATACTGTATCATTATCATTATACTGGTCATTATACAGTGGTATCATTATACTGGTCATTATACAGTGGTATCATTATACTGGTCATTATACAGTGGTATCATTATACTGGTCATTATACAGTGGTGGGTATCAGTGGTATATACTGGTCATTATACTGGTCATTATACTGGTCATTATACTGGTCATTATACAGTGGTATCATTATACTGGTCATTATACAGTGGTATCATTATACTGGTCATTATACAGTGGTATCATTATACTGGTCATTATACTGGTCATTATACTGGTCTTTATACAGTGTTATCATTATACTGGTCGTTATACAGTGGTATCATTATACTGGTCGTTATACAGTGGTATCATTATACTGGTCATTATACAGTGGTCATTATACTGGTCATTATATCATTATACTGGTCATTATACTGGTCATTATACAGTGGTATCATTATACTGGTCGTTATACAGTGGAATCATTATACTGGTCATTATACAGTGGTATCATTATACTGGTCATTATACAGTGGAATCATTATACTGGTCATTATACAGTGGTATCATTATACTGGTCATTATACAGTGGTATCATTATACTGGTCATTATACTGGTCGTTATACAGTGGTATCATTATACTGGTCATTATACAGTGGTATCATTATACAGTGGTATCATTATACTGGTCATTATACAATGGTATCATTATACTGGTCATTATACAGTGGTATCATTATACTGGTCATTATACAGTGGTATCATTATACTGGTCATTATGCAGTGGTATCATTATACTGGTCATTATACAGTGGTATCATTATACTGGTCATTATACTGGTCATTATACAATGGTATCATTATACTGGTCATTATACAGTGGTATCATTATACTGGTCATTATACAGTGGTATCATTATACTGGTCATTATACTGGTCATTATACTGGTCATTATACAGTGGTATCATTATACTGGTCATTATACAGTGGTATCATTATACTGGTCATTATACAGTGGTATCATTATACTGGTCATTATACTGGTCATTTTACTGGTCATTATACTGGTCATTATACAGTGGTATCATTATACTGGT
>NC_088407.1:10149366-10161866 GCF_034236695.1 Oncorhynchus nerka
GATACACACACAGTCTGGATACACACAGTCTGGTTACACACAGTCTGGTTACACACACAGTCTGGATACACACACACAGTCTGGATACACACACAGTCTGGATACACACAGTCTGGATACACACACAGTCTGGATACACACAGTCTGGATACACACAGTCTGGATACACACAGTCTGGATACACACAGTCTGGTTACACACAGTCTGGATACACACAGTCTGGTTACACACAGTCTGGATACACACAGTCTGGTTACAGTACACACAGTCTGGTTACACAGGATACACACAGTCTGGTTACACACACAGTCTGGATACACACACAGTCTGGATACACACAGTCTGGATACACACAGTCTGGTTACACACAGTCTGGATACACACAGTCTGGTTACACACAGTCTGGATACACACAGTCTGGTTACAGTACACACAGTCTGGTTACACAGGATACACACAGTCTGGTTACACACACAGTCTGGTTACACACACAGTCTGGATACACACACAGTCTGGTTACAGTACACACACAGTCTGGGTACACAAACAGTCTGGTTACACACACACAGTCTGGATACACACACACAGTCTGGATACACACACAGTCTGGATACACACACAGTCTGGTTACACACACACAGTATGGATACACACACAGTATGGATACACACACACAGTCTGGTTACACACACAGTCTGGATACACACACAGTCTGGTTACAGTACACACACAGTCTGGGTACACACACAGTCTGGTTACACACACACAGTCTGGATACACACACAGTCTGGTTACACACACAGTCTGGATACACACACAGTCTGGTTACAGTACACACACAGTCTGGGTACACACACAGTCTGGATACACACACAGTCTGGGTACACACACAGTCTGGTTACACACACACAGTCTGGATACACACACAGTCTGGATACACACACACAGTCTGGATACACACACAGTCTGGATACACACAGTCTGGTTACACACAGTCTGGTTACACACACAGTCTGGTTACACACTGTCTGGATACACACAGTCTGGATACACACAGTCTGGTTACACACAGTCTGGATACACACAGTCTGGATACACACAGTCTGGATACACACACAGTCTGGTTACACACACAGTCTGGATACACACAGTCTGGTTACACACAGTCTGGTTACACACACAGTCTGGTTACACACACAGTCTGGATACACACAGTCTGGATACACACAGTCTGGATACACACAGTCTGGATACACACACAGTCTGGATACACACAGTCTGGATAGACACACAGTCTGGTTACACACAGTCTGGTTACACACACAGTCTGGTTACACACAGTCTGGTTACACAGGATACACACAGTCTGGTTACACACACAGTCTGGTTACACACAGTCTGGTTACACACAGTCTGGTTACACAGGATACACACAGTCTGGTTACACACACAGTCTGGATACACACAGTCTGGGTACACACACAGTCTGGTTACACACACACAGTCTGGTTACACACAGTCTGGTTACACACAGTCTGGTTACACACACAGTCTGGTTACACACAGTCTGGTTACACACACAGTCTGGATACACACACAGTCTGGATACACACAGTCTGGATACACACAGTTTGGTTACACACACACAGTCTGGATACACACACAGTCTGGTTACACACACAGTCTGGTTACACACAGTCTGGTTACACACACAGTCTGGTTACACACACAGTCTGGTTACACACAGTCTGGTTACACAGGATACACACAGTCTGGTTACACACAGTCTGGATACACACAGTCTGGATACACACACACAGTCTGGTTACACACACAGTCTGGATACACACACAGTCTGGTTACACACACAGTCTGGATACACACACAGTCTGGTTACACACACAGTCTGGTTACAGACAGTCTGGTTACACAGGATACACACAGTCTGGTTACACACAGTCTGGATACACACAGTCTGGTTACACACACAGTCTGGATACACACACAGTCTGGTTACACACACAGTCTGGTTACACACACAGTCTGGATACACACACAGTCTGGTTACACACACAGTCTGGATACACACACAGTCTGGTTACACACAGTCTGGTTACACACACACAGTCTGGTTACACACACAGTCTGGTTACACACACACAGTCTGGATACACACACAGTCTGGTTACACACACAGTCTGGTCACACACACAGTCTGGTTACACACAGTCTGGTTACACACACAGTCTGGATACACACACAGTCTGGTTACACACACAGTCTGGTTACACACACAGTCTGGATACACACACAGTCTGGTTACACACACAGTCTGGATACACACACAGTCTGGTTACACACAGTCTGGTTACACACACACAGTCTGGTTACACACACAGTCTGGTTACACACACACAGTCTGGATACACACACAGTCTGGTTACACACACAGTCTGGTCACACACACAGTCTGGTTACACACAGTCTGGTTACACACACAGTCTGGCTACACACACAGTCTGGATACACACACAGTCTGGTTACACACACACAGTCTGGATACACACACAGTCTGGTTACACACACAGTCTGGTCACACACACAGTCTGGTTACACACAGTCTGGTTACACACAGTCTGGTTACACACAGTCTGGTTACACACAGTCTGGATACACACAGTCTGGATACACACACAGTCTGGATACACACAGTCTGGATACACACACAGTCTGGATACACACAGTCTGGATACACACACAGTCTGGTTACACACAGTCTGGTTACACACACAGTCTGGATACACACACAGTCTGGATACACACAGTCTGGATACACACACAGTCTGGATACACACAGTCTGGATACACACACAGTCTGGATACACACAGTCTGGATACACACACAGTCTGGATACACACACAGTCTGGATACACACACAGTCTGGATACACACACAGTCTGGATACACACACAGTCTGGATACACACAGTCTGGTTACACACACAGTCTGGATACACACAGTCTGGTGACACACAGTCTGGATACACACAGTCTGGTTACACACAGTCTGGTTACACACAGTCTGGTTACACACACAGTCTGGTTACACAGGATACACACAGTCTGGATACACACAGTCTGGATACACACAGTCTGGATACACACACAGTCTGGTTACACACAGTCTGGTTACACACAGTCTGGTTACACACACAGTCTGGTTACACACACAGTCTGGATACACACAGTCTGGATACACACAGTCTGGATACACACACAGTCTGGTTACACACACACAGTCTGGATACACACAGTCTGGTTACACACACACAGTCTGGATACACACACACAGTCTGGATACACACACAGTCTGGATACACACACAGTCTGGATACACACAGTCTGGTTACACACAGTCTGGGTACACACACAGTCTGGATACACACACACAGTCTGGATACACACACAGTCTGGATACACACACAGTCTGGATACACACACAGTCTGGATACACACAGTCTGGTTACACACACAGTCTGGATACACACACAGTCTGGATACACACAGTCTGGTGACACACAGTCTGGATACACACAGTCTGGTTACACACAGTCTGGTTACACACAGTCTGGTTACACACACAGTCTGGTTACACAGGATACACACAGTCTGGATACACACAGTCTGGATACACACAGTCTGGATACACACACAGTCTGGTTACACACAGTCTGGTTACACACAGTCTGGTTGCACACACAGTCTGGTTACACACACAGTCGGGATACACACAGTCTGGATACACACAGTCTGGATACACACACAGTCTGGTTACACACACACAGTCTGGATACACACAGTCTGGGTACACACAGTCTGGGTACACACACAGTCTGGTTACACACACACAGTCTGGATACACACACACAGTCTGGATACACACACAGTCTGGATACACACACAGTCTGGATACACACAGTCTGGTTACACACAGTCTGGGTACACACACAGTCTGGATACACACACACAGTCTGGATACACACACAGTCTGGATACACACATTCTGGTTACACACAGTCTGGTTACACACACAGTCTGGTTACACACACAGTCTGGATACACACAGTCTGGATACACACAGTCTGGATACACACACAGTCTGGTTACACACAGTCTGGTTACACACACAGTCTGGATACACACACAGTCTGTATACACACAGTCTGGTTACACACAGTCTGGATACACACAGTCTGGATACATACAGTCTGGATACACACACAGTCTGGATACAAACAGTCTGGTTACACACAGTCCGGATACACACACAGTCTGGTTACACACACAGTCTGGTTACACACACACAGTCTGGATACACACACAGTCTGGTTACACACACAGTCTGGTTACACACACAGTCTGGATACACACAGTCTGGTTACACACAGTCTGGATACACACAGTCTGGATACACACAGTCTGGTTACACACAGTCTGGTTACACACACAGTCTGGATACACACACAGTCTGGATACACACACAGTCTGGTTACACACACAGTCTGGTTACACACACAGTCTGGATACACACAGTCTGGTTACACACAGTCTGGATACACACACAGTCTGGATACACACACAGTCTGGTTACACACAGTCTGGTTACACACACAGTCTGGATACACACAGTCTGGATACACACAGTCTGGTTACACACAGTCTGGATACACACAGTCTGGATACACACAGTCTGGTTACACACACAGTCTGGATACACACAGTCTGGTTACACACACAGTCTGGATACACACAGTCTGGTTACACACACAGTCTGGATACACACAGTCTGGATACACAGGATACACACAGTCTGGTTACACAGTCTGGCTACACACAGTCTGGTTACACACAGTCTGGTTACACACAGTCTGGATACACACAGTCTGGATGCACAGGATACACACAGTCTGGTTACACACACAGTCTTGTTGAAGTCAGAAGTTTACAAACACTTAGGTATGTCAAGGCCTACCTTCAAACTCAGTGCCTCTTTGCTTGACATCATGGATAAATCAAAAGAAATCAACCAAGTCCTCAAAAACAAAATTGTAGACCTCCACAAGTATGGTTCATCCTTGGGAGCAATTTCCAAATGCCTGAAGGTTCCACATTCATCAGTACAAACAATAGTACGCAAGTATAAACACCATGTGACCATGCAGCCATCATACCACTCAGGAAGGAGACTCGTTCTGTCTCCTAGAGATGAACGTACTTTGGTGAGAAAAGTGCAAATCAATCCCAGAACCTCAGCAAAGGACGTTGTGAAGATGCTGGAGGAAACAGGTACAAAATTATCTATATCCACAGTAAAATGAGTCCTATATCGACATAACCCGAAAGGCCTCTCAGCAAGGAAGAAGCCACTGCTCCAAAACCGCCATAAAAAAGCCAGACTAGGGTTTGCAAATGCACATGGGGACAAAGATGGTACTTTTTGGAGAAATGTCCTCGGGTCTGATGAAACAAAAATAGAACTGTTTGGCCATAATGACCATTATTATGTTTGGAGGAAAAAGGGGGAGGCTTGCAAGCCGAAGAACACCATCCCAACCGTGAAGCACAGGGGTTGGCAGCATTATGTTTTGGGGGTGCTTTGCTGCAGGAGGGACTGGTGCACTTCACAAAATAGATGGCATCATGAGGATGGAAAATTATCTGGATATATTTAGAAGCAACATCTCAAGACATCAGTCAGGAAGTTAAAGCTTGGTCGCAAATGGGTCTTCAAATGGACAATGACCCCAAGCATACTTCCAAAGTTGTGGCAAAATGGCTTAAGGACAACAAAGTCAAGGTATAGGAGTGGCCATCACAAAGCCCTGACCTCAATCCTGTAGACAATTTGTGGGCAGAACTGAAAAACTGAAAAAAGCGTGTGCGAGCAAGGAGGCCTACAAAACCTGACTCAGTTACACCAGCTCTGTCAGGAGGCCCACAAACCTGACTCAGTTACACCAGCTCTGTCAGGAGGAATGGGACAAAATTAACCCAATTTTTTGGTGGGAAGCTTTGACCCAAGTTAAACAATTTAAAGGCAATGCTACCAAATACTAATAAAAACTGAGTGTATGTACACTTCTGACCCACTGGCAATGTGATGAAAGAATTAAAAGCTGAAATAAATAATTCTCTCTACTTATATTCTGACATTTCACATTCTTAAAATAACGTGGTGATCCTAACTGACCTAAGACGGGGAATTGTTACTAGGATTTAAATGTCAGGAATTGTGAAAAACTGAATTGAAATGTAGTTGGCTAAGGTGTATGTAAACTTCGGACTTCAACTGTAGGCACAGACACAAATACACTCCTATATAATAATATCCAAACAACGTGCAAAATTAATTAAACAGTTAAACAGTTAAATTCATCTGTAACAGTTCAAAATTAATCTGTAACTTTTCTCTCCCCCCCCTTCTCTCTCTGTCTTTCTCTCTCGGTCTCTGTTTCTTTCTCTCTCTGTCTCTGTTTCTTTCTCTCTCTGTCTCTCTCTCTCTCTGTTTCTCTGTGTCTCTCTGTCTCACTCTCTTGCTCTCTCTCTCTCTCTCTCTCTCTCTCTGTCTCTCTCACTCTCTTAGGTCTGCGGATAATTCTCAATATTACCATGCCAGACCCCCACCCCACCACCCCACCCGAAGACGACACCCATCACCCCACACACACCTACACCCACAGAGAAGGACAGAACATTCTATCCTCTCCTCCGTCCATCCCTCCATCACTCCTTCAATCACACTTCAGAATGACAGTGAAAGACTTCCCCAATCCCTTCCTCGATCATTCTCCTCGCATCTCAATCTGTGTTCCCCGGAAACCCCTCCCAACCCTACCCTTCCCTCACATCTCATTCGCTGTGTTTGCCCATCTCCTGCTTTTCCGGCCCTCCATTGGCTGACACTGGTCACATGCTGCTGCCTGTTGCCCTCTCTGATTGGTGCAGGGGAGATGTGGGACGTGGCTGCGGTGTGTCCATTCCACTGCGTCTGTCGGAACCTGTCAGACTCTCTGAGCACGCTCTGTGCAGATAAAGGCCTCCTATTCGTTCCACCGAATGTCGATCGGCGAACTGTCGAGCTCCGATTGGCTGATAACTACATCACGGAAGTAGGTGGGTCGGACTTTGCCAACATGACCGGATTGGTTGATTTGACTCTGTCCCGGAACACTATCCACTCCATCCGACCAATGGCGTTCTCCGATCTAGAGAGTTTGCGAAGTTTGCATTTGGACGGTAACCGCTTGACGACGCTGGGGCCGAGAGACCTTGTGGGAATGGTTAATCTACAGCACCTCATCGTCAACGGTAACCAGCTGACGAGGGTGTCGGCAGAAGCATTCGATGATTTCCTGCTGACGCTGGAGGACCTGGATATCTCATACAACAACCTCCGAAGGTCAGTATATTCCTTCTGTTCTGGTCAGTGTCCCAGCTTCTGTTCTGGTCAGTGTCCCAGCTTCTGTTCTGGTCAGTTTCCCAGCTTCTGTTCTGGTCAGTGTCCCAGTTTCTGTTCTGGTCAGTGTCCCAGTTTCTGTTCTGGTCAGTGTCCCAGCTTCTGTTCTGGTCAGTGTCCCAGCTTCTGTTCTGGTCAGTGTCCAAGGTTCTGTTCTGGTCAGTGTCCCAGCTTCTGTTCTGGTCAGTGTTCCAGCTTCTGTTCTGGTCAGTGTCCCAGGTTCTGTTCTGGTCAGTGTCCCAGCTTCTGTTCTGGTCAGTGTCCCAGCTTCTGTTTTGGTCAGTGTCCCAGCTTCTGTTCTGGTCAGTGTCCCAGCTTCTGTTCTGGTCAGTGTCCCAGCTTCTGTTCTGGTCAGTGTCCCAGCTTCTGTTCTGGTCAGTGTCCCAGCTTCTGTTCTGGTCAGTTTCCCAGCTTCTGTTCTGGTCAGTGTCCCAGCTTCTGTTCTGGTCAGTGTCCCAGCTTCTGTTCTGGTCAGTTTCCCAGCTTCTGTTCTGGTCAGTGTCCCAGCTTCTGTTCTGGTCAGTGTCCCACCTTCTGGTCTGGTCAGTTTCCCAGCTTCTGCTCTGGTCAGTGTCCCACCTTCTGTTCTGGTCAGTTTCCTAGCTCTCCCAGTTTCCCAGGTCAAATCAATGCATATAAACTGCTACGAAACAATCTCTGTGTTGTGGCTTGTTGAACCCTCAGTAGTGTGTTGTGGCTTGTTGAACCTCCATTAGTGTGTTGTGGCTTGTTGAACCTTCATTAGTGTGTTGTGGCTTGTTGAACCTCCATTAGTGTGTTGTGGCTTGTTGAAGCTTCATTAGTGTGTTGTGGCTTGTTGAACCTCCATTAGTGTGTTCTGAAGATTATCTCAGGACCTGACCAGTCTCCACATGTTAATAACAGTCTCAGGATGTGACCAGTCTCCACATGTTAATACCAGTCTCAGGATGTGACCAGTCTCCACACGTTAATAACAGTCTCAGGATGTGACCAGTCTCCACATGTTAATACCAGTCTCAGGATGTGACCAGTCTCCACACGTTAATACCAGTCTCAGGATGTGACCTGTCTCCACATGTTAATACCAGTCTCAGGATGTAACCAGTCTCCACATGTTAATACCAGTCTCAGTCTCCACATGTTAATACCAGTCTCCACATGTTAATACCAGTCTCAGGATGTGACCAGTCTCCACATGTTAATACCAGTCTCAGGATGTGACCAGTCTCCACATGTTAATACCAGTCTCAGGATGTGACCAGTCTCCACATGTTAATACCAGTCTCCACATGTTAATACCAGTCTCAGTCTCCACATGTTAATACCAGTCTCAGTCTCCACATGTTAATACCAGTCTCCACATGTTAATACCAGTCTCAGTCTCCACATGTTAATACCAGTCTCAGTCTCCACATGTTAATACCAGTCTCAGGATGTGACCAGTCTCCACATGTTAATACCAGTCTCCACATGTTAATACCAGTCTCAGGATGTGACCAGTCTCCACAGGTTAATACCAGTCTCAGGATGTGACCAGTCTCCACATGTTAATACCAGTCTCAGGATGTAACCAGTCTCCACATGTTAATACCAGTCTCAGTCTCCACATGTTGATACCAGTCTCCACATGTTAATACCAGTCTCAGGATGTGACCAGTCTCCACATGTTAATACCAGTCTCAGGATGTAACCAGTCTCCACACGTTAATACCAGTCTCAGGATGTGACCAGTCTCCACATGTTAATACCAGTCTCCACATGTTAATAACAGTCTCAGGATGTGACCAGTTTCCAAACGTTAATACCAGTCTCCACACGTTAATACCAGTCTCAGTATGTGACCAGTCTCCACACGTTAATACCAGTCTCAGTCTCCACATGTTAATACCAGTCTCAGGATGTGACCAGTCTCCACACGTTAATACCAGTCTCCACATGTTAATACTAGTCTCCACACGTTAATACCAGTCTCCACATGTTAATACTAGTCTCCACATGTTAATACTAGTCTCCACATGTTAATACTAGTCTCCAAATGTTAATACCAGTCTCCACATGTTAATACCAGTCTCAGGATGTGACCAGTCTCAGTCTCCACATGTTAATACCAGTCTCCACACGTTAATACCAGTCTCAGGATGTGACCAGTCTCCACATGTTAATACCAGTCTCAGGATGTGACCAGTCTCCACATGTTAATACCAGTCTCAGGATGTGACCAGTCTCCACATGTTAATACCAGTCTCCACATGTTAATACCAGTCTCAGGATGTGACCAGTCTCCACACGTTAATACCAGTCTCAGGATGTGACCAGTCTCCACACGTTAATATCAGTCTCAGGATCTGACCAGTCTCCACACGTTAATACCAGTCTCCACACGTTAATACCAGTCTCAGGATGTGACCAGTCTCCACACGTTAATACCAGTCTCCACACGTTAATACCAGTCTCCACACGTTAATACCAGTCTCCACATGTTAATACCAGTCTCATGATGTGACCAGTCTCCACACGTTAATACCAGTCTCAGGATGTGACCAGTCTCCACATGTTAATACCAGTCTCCACACATTAATACCAGTCTCAGGATGTGACCAGTCTCCACACGTTAATACCAGTCTCCACACGTTAATACCAGTCTCCACACGTTAATACCAGTCTCCACATGTTAATACCAGTCTCAGGATGTGACCAGTCTCCACATGTTAATATCAGTCTCAGGATGTGACCAGTCTCCACATGTTAATACCAGTCTCAGGATGTGACCAGTCTCCACATGTTAATACCAGTCTCAGAATGTGACCAGTCTCCACATGTTAATACCAGTCTCAGGATGTGACCAGTCTCAGTCTCCACATGTTAATACTAGTCTCCACACGTTAATACCAGTCTCCACACGTTAATACCAGTCTCAGGATGTGACCAGTCTCAGTCTCCACACGTTAATACCAGTCTCCACAAGTTAATACCAGTCTCAGGATGTGACCAGTCTCAGTCTCCACATGTTAATACTAGTCTCCACACGTTAATACCAGTCTCCACACGTTAATACCAGTCTCCACACGTTAATACCAGTCTCCACACGTTAATACCAGTCTCCACACGTTAATACCAGTCTCCACATGTTAATACCAGTCTCAGTCTCCACATGTTAATACCAGTCTCCACACGTTAATACCAGTCTCAGGATGTGACCAGTCTCCACATGTTAATACCAGTCTCCACACGTTAATACCAGTCTCCACACGTTAATACCAGTCTCCACATGTTAATACCAGTCTCAGTCTCCACATGTTAATACCAGTCTCCACACGTTAATACCAGTCTCAGGATGTGACCAGTCTCCACATGTTAATACCAGTCTCCACACGTTAATACCAGTCTCAGGATGTGACCAGTCTCCACATGTTAATACCAGTCTCCACACGTTAATACCAGTCTCAGGATGTGACCAGTCTCCACATGTTAATACCAGTCTCAGTCTCCACATGTTAATACCAGTCTCAGTCTCCACATGTTAATACCAGTCTCAGTCTCCACATGTTAATACCAGTCTCAGGATGTGACCAGTCTCCACACGTTAAATCTCCCAGTTAAAATTCACTACTTTCATTCGTCTGCTTGCTCTGCACTCAAATTTAGCCTTATCGTGTTCTTTTCAGGAAAACCAGGACGACAAGTAGAACTACCAGTAGAAAACAACATAACTGTTATATTTATTTTAAAAAACAAGGTCAGTAGAGCATAAAACCGGATTTTAAAAAAATTAATTTGTAAGAATGCTGTTACCACAGAAATAGTTTGCTCAGTGGAAAATCAATATTCAAGGAGTCAGTGACCACTGTGTGGAGTTTGTGACATTAATATGTGAACTCATTACAGTATTATAGACACTATGTCCTGCGATTTCTAGGTAAACATAAACCCTTACCTTCTAACGACTCTTGTGTGGTTTGTGAGGCCAGAACATGTTTCATGAAAGTCTCAGCTTTTCACAGAAGGGTCATAACAGATTGAAGCTCCAACCGGTCTGACTTTACAGACCTTTTTTTGTGAGAAGAACTGTTTTAGGGATCCGCCTTTGTCGCACAAAAACTGCTTTTGCTCAGGTCCCGTTAATTACACAGACTAATGGTTGATATCAGTGGATGCTGAGGACATAGAGGAATCCAATGCTGTTAACAACCCAGAAGTGTTACTCAAACTAGAGGTCTTCACTGGTCCAGAAAGATGGAACCGTTCCCTAATGGACCCGTGGCATTCCCACCCGACGCATTACAACATATATTATTAAACCCAGAGTCGTTCCCTAATGGACCCGTGGCATTCCCACCCGACGCATTACAACATATATTATTAAACCCAGAGTCGTTCCCTAATGGACCCGTGGCATTCCCACCCGACCCATTACAACATATATTATTAAACCCAGAGTCGTTCCCTAATGGACCCGTGGCATTCCCACCCGACCCATTACAACATATATTATTAAACCCAGAGTCGTTCCCTAATGGACCCGTGGCATTCCCACCCGACCCATTACAACATATATTATTAAACCCAGAGTCGTTCCCTAATGGACCCGTGGCATTCCCACCCGACCCATTACAACATATATTATTAAACCCAGAGTCGTTCCCGAATGGACCCGTGGCATTCCCACCCGACGCATTACAACATATATTATTAAACCCAGAGTCGTTCCCTAATGGACCCGCGGCATTCCCACCCGACGCATTACAACATATATTATTAAACCCAGAGTCGTTCCCTAATGGACCCGTGGCATTCCCACCCGACCCATTACAACATATATTATTAAACCCAGAGTCGTTCCCTAATGGACCCGTGGCATTCCCACCCGACCCATTACAACATATATTATTAAACCCAGAGTCGTTCCCTAATGGACCCGTGGCATTCCCACCCGACACATTACAACATATATTATTAAACCCAGAGTCGTTCCCTAATGGACCCGTGGCATTCCCACCCGACC
>NC_088407.1:10166866-10174366 GCF_034236695.1 Oncorhynchus nerka
GCACAGCCGACGAGACACTGGTGTACAGGTCAGTCTATAATTATACCGGAGTTCACCCCACACACACCTGACCTCTATACACCTAATTCATCTACCCCTCACCTGTACAGCTGACGAGACACTGGTGTACAGATGGGTCTATAGTTATACCGGAGTTCACCACACACACACCTGACCTCTATACACCTAATTCATCTACCCCTCACCTGTACAGCTGACGAGACACTGGTGTACAGATGGGTCTATAGTTATACCTGAGTTCACCCCACACACACCTGACCTCTATACAACAATACACCTGACCTCACTAACCTCTATACAACAATACACCTGACCTCACTAACCTCTATACAATCATACACCTGACCCCATTAACCTCTATATAACCATACACCTGACATCACTGACCTCTGACCTCTATACAACCATACACCTGACACACCTGACCTATGACCTCTATACTACACCTGACATTATGAGATGGTCGCATGTGGGATAAAGGCACAGAGAGAAAAGAGGCCGGAGTGGAGAGAATAAGGAAGGAAGAGATTTTGACAGAGAGACCCTCAAGGGACCATGGGTAATGGAGTCTGAATGATGGGTTTAAACTACAGAGTCAATACATATGATGTTACAACCTATCAGAGAGACAGATACACTTGGAGAGAGAGAGAGAGAGAGAGAGAGAGAGACAGAGAGAGAGAGGGGTCAGGTGGGGAGAGAGATGAGAGATAGAATAGGGAATAGGGAGAGAATGAACAATGAACAATTATAGACATAAGAGGAAGTAACTGCCATGTTCTCTCTCTCTTTCTCTCTCTCTCTCTGTCTATCTCTCTTTCACACTCTCTCTCTGTCTCTCTCTCCCTCTCTCTCACACTCTCTTTCGGTCTCTCTCTCTTTCACACTCTCTCTCTGGCTCCTATCCTCTGTTTCTCCTGCCCTCTATCATTTATGCAGTCAGAGAATGAAATAATATAATGAAAAGAGAAAGGGGGATGAAGACAGTGATGAGGAGAGTACACTCTTGGAAGGTGCTATCTAAACTCAGCATAAAAAGAAACATCCTCTCACTGTCAACTGCGTTTATTTTCAGCAAACTTAACATGTGTTAATATTTGTATGAACATAAGATTCAACAACTGAGACAAACTGAACAAGTTCCACAGACATGTGACTAACAGAAATTAAATAATGTGTCCCTGAACAAAGGGGGGGTCAAAATCAAAAGTAACAGTCAGTATCTGGTGTGGCCACCAGCTGCATTAAGTACTCCAGTGCATCTCCTCCTCATGGACTGCACCAGATTTGCCAATTCTTGCTGTGAGATGTTACCCCACTCTTCCACCAAGGCACCTGCAAGTTCTCGGACATTTCTGGGGGGGGGTCACCCTCCAATCCAACAGGTCCCAGACGTGCTCAATGGGATTGAGATCCGGGCTCTTCGCTGGCCATGGCTTCGCTGGCCAATAAATTCCTGTCTTGCTGGAAATCACGCACAGAACGAGCAGTATGGCTGGTGGCATTGTCATGCTGGAGGTTCATGTCACAATGAGCCTGCAGGAAGGGTACCACATGAGGGAGGACTATGTCTTCTGTGTCTTCTGTGTGATGTTCGGTGTGATGTTCGGATGTACCGATCCTGTGCAGGTGTTGTGACACGTGGTCTGCCACTGCGAGGACGATCAGCTGTCCGCCCTGTCTCCCTGTAGCGCAGTCTTAGGCGTCTCACAGTACAGACATTGCAATTTATTGCCCTGGCCACATCTGCAGTCCTAATGCCTCCTTGCAGCACGCCTAAGGCACATTCACGCAGATGAGCAGGGATCCTGGGCATCTTTCTTTTGGTCTTTTTCAGAGTCAGTAGAAAGACCTATTTTAGTGTCCTAAGTTTTCATAACCTCTTAGGGAAGCTGCGAATTTTCGCAGCTTTTTGTTAAAAATCGCGCAACATTTCAGCGCCCTGCTATTCATGCCAGGAATATACTATATGCATATGATTAGTATGTGTGGATAGAAAACACTCAGACGTTTCTAAAACTGGTTAAATCAAATTTATTGCCCTGGCCACATCTGCAGTCCTCATGCCTCCTTGCAGCATGCCTAAGGCACATTCACGCAGATGAGCAGGGATCCTGGGCATCTTTCTTTTGGTCTTTTTCAGAGTCAGTAGAAAGACCTATTTAGTGTCCTAAGTTTTCATAACTGTGACCTTAATTGCCTACCGTCTGTAAGCTGTTAGTGTCTTAACGATCGTTCCACAGGTTCATGTTCATTAATTGTTTATGGGTCATTGAACAAGCATTGGAAACAGTGTTTTAAACCCTTTACAATGAAGATCTGTGGAGTTATTTGGATTTTTACAAATGATCTTTAACCTGGAACCAAAAAAGGTTCCGAAGAACCCTTTTTGGAACCCTTTTGTTTCTAAGAGTGTAGTCTTCTCCTCTCCTTTAAACTCCTTCCTTTAATAAGTCTCTTGTTTTCTTTATTTCTCTTGGGTTCTAATAATGACCTTGTCTCTGTGTTACCAGCTCGACAAACCATTTCTGTAAGGACCTCACATTTTGCACTGGGGGCATTGTCATGCTGAAATAGGATAGGGCCTTCCCCAAACTGTTGCCACAAAGTTGGAAACACAGAATTGTCTAAAATGTCATTGTATGCTGTAGCGTTAAGATTTCCCTTCACTGGAACTAAGGGACGTAGCCCGAACCACCAAACTTTACAGTGGGCACAATGCATTCGGGCAGGTAGCATTGTCTCGGCTCCGCTAAACCCAGATTTGTCCACATACTTTTGTTTGTATAGTGTATAAGTAAAACATATATGTGATTCGTTTCTGGAAACTATGTCGCGCGTCACTACTTCACATGAGAGGCATTTACGTTTATAATCTGTTATAATCTACAGGTTTCTAATTTTGTTTAACTAGCTAGGGAGCCAGCTTGCTAACGTTAGCTAGGGAGCCAGCTTGCTAATGTTAGCTGGCTGGCCTCCTAGCTAATGTTAGCTGGCTGGCTCCCTAGCTAACGTTAGCTGGCTGGCCTCCTAGCTAACGTTAGCTGGCTGGCCTCCTAGCTAACGTTAGCTGGCTGTCCTCCTAGCTAATGTTAGCTGGCTGGCCTCCTAGCTAATGTTAGCTGGCTAGCTCCCTAGCTAACGTTAGCTGGCTGGCCTACTAGCTAACGTTAGCTGGCTGGCCTCCTAGCTAACGTTAGCTGGCTGGCTCCCTAGCTAATGTTAGTTGGCTAGCTCCCTAGCTAACGGTAGCTGGCTGGCTCCCTAGCTAACGGTAGCTGGCTAGCTCCCTAGCTAACGGTAGCTGGCTGGCTCCCTAGCTACCAATAGGTGCCCCTCTTTGCGAGGTATTGGGAAACCGCCCTGGTCTTTGTCGTTGAATCTGTGTTTGAAATTCGAATGAGGGATCGTATAGATCATTGTATGTGTAGGATACAGAGATGAGGTATTCATTTAATAAAAAGCATGTTAAACACTAGTATTGAACACACAGTGAGTCCATGCAACTTATCATGTGACTTGTTAAGCACATTTTTTTTTACTCCTGAACGTAGTATTTAGGGGCGTTTCCATAACAACGGGGTCGAATACTTTATTGACTCAAGACATTTTTAGCTTTTCAATGTTTAAGTAATTTGTAGATTTTTTTGAAAAGCATAATTCCACTTTGACATTATGGGGTATTGTGAATACTCTCTGAAGATACTGCATACATAATATATACACACTGGTATGTAGTATACGTATATGACGGGTATTCATTGGTTTATATGTTACACACACTATATTATATCACTTCTCAATTCAATGGAAAATGGATGATTTGCATTTTTTTGAAAAGGCAGCTGTGTGTCTTACAAACGGCTCTGGTATTGACTCCAGGCTTTCACTATGGATGCATCCCTATGGCAACCTATCCCCTATGGGTCCTGGTCGACAGGAATACCGTAGTGTGCCATTTAGAGCTCAGCCTTTCACTGTGCCAGGTTGATTTAGAACTCAGCCTTTCCCTGGGCCAGGTTGATTTGGAACTCATCCTTTCACTGGGCCAGGTTGATTTGGAACTCATCCTTTCCCTGGGCCAGGTTGATTTGGAACTCAGCATTTCACTGGGCCAGGTTGATTTGGAACTCAGCCTTTCACTGGGCCAGGTTGATTTGGAACTCATCCTTTCACTGGGCCAGGTTGATTTGGAACTCAGCATTTCACTGGGCCATGTTGATGTGGAACTCATCCTTTCACTGGGTCAGGTTGATGTGGAACTCAGCCTTTCACTGGGCCATGTTGATATAGAACTCATCCTTTCACTGGGCCAGGTTGATTTGGAACTCATCCTTTCACTGGGCCAGGTTGATGTGGAACTCATCCTTTCACTGGGCCAGGTTGATGTGGAACTCAGCCTTTCACTGGGCCATGTTGATTTGGAACTCAGCCTTTCACTGGGCCAGGTTGATTTGGAACTCAGAAATTCCCTGGGGCAGATTGATGTTTATTGTGATGAATCTTGTCCTGGGGGTAGAACTAGGCGATTTCCGCTAGATGGGCCTTCTGCAAAGTCACAATTGTCTACATCGTAATAAATGTATGAAAAGAAGTATTAGTTTTTTGGTCTTAATTTAACGCTAGGGTTAGCCATTAGGGTTATCAGTGTTGTTAAGGTTAGGTTTAAATTCAGATTTGATGACTCTGTAGCGCTGCGTCAAGGGCAAGATTCATCAAAGTAAATGTCAATCTCCTTCACTGGGACCTTGAGATTCATCAAATCCTACCTCAGTCGCAGTACAAAATGACCACCCCCTCCTCTCTCTGTTTTTTCATCCCTCTTAACCTCTTCCGACGTAATCATCCCTCTTTTCTCGTTCCCCTTACCTTTTACGATTGGAGTTTCCTTTTTACAGCTTGATCACTCTATACAGTATCATTATATTCATCACAACTCTCTGCGTCTCCATCTCTCTCCCTCGCTCTCTCTCTTTCTCTCCCTCTCCGTCTCCCTCGCTCTCCCTCTCTCTCCCTCTCCGTCTCCCTCGCTCTCTCTCTTTCTCTCCCTCTCCATCTCCATCGCTCTTTCTCTTTCTCTCCCTCTCCGTCTCCCTCGCTCTCTCTCTTTCTCTCCCTCTCCGTCTCCCTCGCTCTCCCTCTCTCTCCCTCTCCGTCTCCCTCGCTCTCTCTCTTTCTCTCCCTCTCCGTCTCCCTCGCTCTCTCTCTTTCTCTCCCTCTCCGTCTCCCTCGCTCTCCCTCTCTCTCCCTCTCCGTCTCCCTCGCTCTCTCTCTTTCTCTCCCTCTCCGTCTCCCTCGCTCTCTCCCTTTCTCTCCCTCTCCGTCTCCCTCGCTCTCCCTCTCTCTCCCTCTCCGTCTCCCTCGCTCTCTCTCTTTCTCTCCCTCTCCGTCTCCCTCGCTCTCTCTCTTTCTCTCCCTCGCTCTCTCCCTTTCTCTCCCTCTCCGTCTCCCTCGCTCTCTCTCTTTCTCTCTCTCTCCGTCTCCCTCGCTCTCTCTCTTTCTCTCCCTCTCCGTCTCCCTCGCTCTCTCTCTTTCTCTCCCTCTCCGTCTCCCTCGTTCTCTCTCTTTCTCTCCCTCTCCGTCTCCCTCGCTCTCTCTCTTTCTCTCCCTCTCCGTCTCCCTCGCTCTCTCTCTTTCTCTCCCTCTCCGTCTCCCTCGCTCTCTCGCTCTCTCCCTCTCCATCTCCCTCGCTCTCTCTCTCCCTCTCCATCTCCCTCTCCCCTTTCTCTCCTCGCTCTCTCCCTTTCTCTCCCTCTCCGTCTCCCTCGCTCTCTCCCTTTCTCTCCCTCTCCGTCTCCCTCGCTCTCTCCCTTTCTCTCCCTCTCCGTCTCCCTCGCTCTCTCCCTTTCTCTCCCTCGCTCTCTCCCTTTCTCTCCCTCTCCGTCTCCCTCGCTCTCTCCCTTTCTCTCCCTCTCCGTCTCTCTCGCTCTCTCCCTTTCTCTCCCTCTCCGTCTCCCTCGCTCTCTCCCTTTCTCTCCCTCTCCGTCTCCCTCGCTCTCTCCCTTTCTCTCCCTCTCTGTCTCCCTCGCTCTCTCTCTTTCTCTCCCTCTCCGTCTCCCTCGCTCTCTCTCTTTCTCTCCCTCTCCGTCTCCCTCGCTCTCTCCCTTTCTCTCCCTCTCCGTCTCCCTCGCTCTCACCCTTTCTCTCCCTCTCCGTCTCCCTCGCTCTCTCCTTTTCTCTCCCTCTCCGTCTCCCTCGCTCTCTCCCTTTCTCTCCCTCTCCGTCTCCCTCGCTCTCTCCCTTTCTCTCCCTCTCCGTCTCCCTCGCTCTCTCCCTTTCTCTCCCTCTCCGTCTCCCTCGCTCTCTCCCTTTCTCTCCCTCTCCGTCTCCCTCGCTCTCTCTCTTTCTCTCCCTCTCCGTCTCCCTCGCTCTCTCTCTTTCTCTCCCTCTCTGTCTCCCTCGCTCTCTATTTGTTAATGTCACGAGTCTCTCACTTAATTTTCGATCTCTCTACTTTGTTTGTCCTCTTTACGTCTCTCTCTCTCTCCCTCCATTTATCTGAGGCAGAGTTAGTTGTGAGTAGTTGAATATTATGAGTTAGTGTTCCAGGTCACTTATTTCTCTCTCTCCCTCTCTCTCTCTCTTTCTCTCTCTATCCCTCTCTCTCACTCTCTCTCTCCCTCTCTCTCTACCTCTCCAATCACTCTTGAATAATTTGGTACACACCTACTGGAGAGCTCTTCGTTCACACCCTCTTAAGCGTTAGTCTCTCCCATCTCTTTAAGGATTCACATGTGAGGTCATGTACTAAACAACCAAAGATTTCCAGACTAAAAGCTGGTTTATACTACGTCTATGGACATAGACAGTTGTCGTCTGACATCAGAATATGACAGTCTGAATGACATCATGAACATTCTGTTGTCATCTGACATCAGAATATGACAGTCTGAATGACATCATGAACATTCTGTTGTCGTCTGACATCAGAATATGACAGTCTGAATGACATCAGCAGCCTGGTGGTCCAAAATAACCAATAAACTCATCTGTTTAAAAATGTATTTAGTTTACGTCAATCTAGCAAACCAGGCAACTAACAGTAACTTTCTAAACAATGTTTTGGATCTTTTTTTTTAGCTTGTTAGCTAGCTACTGTAGCTGATGTTAAGTTAGCTGGTGAAGCAGTTCAAATAACAACCATATCATATTGTCGACAACATCTTCACTTTAGCTCATTTGTCTTCATTATTACAGGAAAATAAACTCACAACAATATCATTATTTACAAGTTAATAGCTTATGGTTGTGAGTGTGAGGAAATAAAAGCAGGGCTTTCTACTGGAGAAATTGTAGAACTTGGACACTGTCTCGTTGGCCTAACGTTATATCCTCATTTGACTTTGGTGTTGTTCTTCACATTAACGTCTCTGGTAAACAAACACTATATCAAATAAAATCTACGTTTGTTTGTCACATGAACAGGACACAGAAGGTGTAAACGGTACAGTGAAATGGTTACTGGCACAGTGGAGTTTT
>NC_088407.1:10181866-10189366 GCF_034236695.1 Oncorhynchus nerka
GGTGTAGATGAGGCTGGGCCTAGTCATGCCAGAGATGGTGGTGTAGATGAGGCTGGGCCTAGTCATGGATGGTGGTGTAGATGAGGCTGAGCCTAGTCATGCCAGAGATGGTGGTGTAGATGAGGCTGGGCCTAGTCATGGAAGGGAAGGTGGTGTAGATGAGGCTGGGCCTAGTCAGGCTAGAGATGGTGGTGTAGATGAGGCTGGGCCTAGTCAGGCTAGAGATGGTGGTGTAGATGAGGCTGGGCCTAGTCATGCCAGGGAAGGTGGTGTAGATAAGGCTGGGTCTAGTCATGTTATAGATGGTGGTGTAGATGAGGCTGGGCCTAGTCATGCTAGAGATGGTGGTGTAGATGAGGCTGGGCCTAGTCATGCTATGGATGGTGGTGTAGATGAGGCTGGGTCTAGTCATGCTAGAGACGGTGGTGTAGATGAGGCTGGGCCTAGTCACGCTAGAGATGGTGGTGTAGATGAGACTGGGCCTAGTCAGGCTAGAGATGGTGGTGTAGATGAGGCTGGGCCTAGTCATGCTAGAGATGGTAGTATAGATGAGGTTGGGCCTTGTCATGCCAGGGAAGGTGGTGTAGATAAGGCTGGGCCTAGTCATGCTCGAGATGGTAGTGTAGATGAGGCTAGGCCTAGTCATGCTAGAGATGGTTGTGTAGATGAGGCTGGGCCTAGTCAGGTCATAGATCGTGGTGTAGATGAGGCTGGGTCTAGTCAGGTTATAGATGGTGGTGTAGATGAGGCTGGGCCTAGTCAGGCTAGAGATGGAGGTGTAGATGAGGCTGGGCCTAGTCAGGCTAGAGATGGTGGTGTAGATGAGGCTGGGTCTAGTCAGGCTAGAGATGGTGGTGTAGAGGAGGCTGGGCCTAGTCAGGCTAGAGATGGTGGTGTAGATAAGACTGGGTCTAGTCAGGCTATAGATGGTGAGTAGATGAGGCTGGGCCTAGTCAGGCTAGAGATGGTACTGTAGATGAGGCGGGGCCTAGTCATTGTAGAGATGGTGGGGTAGTGGAGGCTGGGTCTAGTCAACCCTAGAGATGGTGGGGTAGTGGAGGCTGGGTCTAGTCAACCCTAGAGATGGTGGGGTAGTGGAGGCTGGGTCTAGTCCGGATAGAGATGGTGGGGTAGTTCTTTCTGACACTGGGGCTTTTTGAGCTTTTCTATTGGTCTCTTTCTTTGCTGGCTTTTCTCCCACTTCTTATGGAGACTCTTCAGGTAGGCTCACTTAATATAAATGGCACCAGAGATGTGGGAATGAGGAGTGTGTTGGATTAATATATAAAACAAAAAAAAGTACAGGTGTTGTTTCTGCAGTAGACGCATAGTGATTTGGTGAATGAAGTCATCTGCTCTGGTGGAAAGGGGCAAGTGTGTTGAGCCATGGGACAAATGTTAGTGCAGGGGTGGCAGTCTTTGCACCGGGGCTGTCTGGAAAACCTCCTCAAAGGAGGTGTGTAAAGGTAGGCTGCTTGTTGTTAAAGCAGAAATTAACAACACAGGTTTTGTCTTTATAAATGTGTATGCGCCATACACAGGGAGAGAAAGAGGGGTTCTATTTGGGAGTCTTAGACAGGAACTCTCACAGGTAGCGCCTGAGGAGACGCTGGTGGTCTGGAGGGGACTGGAACTGTACAATGGATTTTACAAAAGTAGGAGTATTAAGGGACATCATTAATCAGTTTGACCTAGTGGATGTTTGGAGAACTAAAGATCTCAACACAAGACAGTATACATGGGTGAAGGTTTTTGGGGCTAGGGTGAGTGCAGCCCGACCCCATCGGTTTTACATGTCTAGGAATCGGATCAATAGGCTGTTGGGCGCTACCATTTTCCCGGTGGGGTTTTCGGATCACCACATAACCATGGCTCGGCTGTCTGTTTCACCAGGGCCCCGGCAGTCATCCTATTGGAAGTTTAATGTAAAGCTCTTACAAGATGCCCTTTTTTGCTCAGGTTTCCAGACCTTTTGGGAAAGGTGGGGGCAGCGAAGAGAGGAGTATGAGTCTCTGAGTCAATGGTGGGATGTGGGGAAAGTTCAAAATCGTCTTTTCTGTCAACAGTACACAGCTCTCTCATCCTCAGAGGCTAGGAGAGTATCGGGGGAACTAGAGCGTAGTATTAGTGAGATGGAGGTAGAGATGGTGGGGCAAGGCAATGTAGGCCTCCAGGCTAATTTAGCTGAATTACGTAGGGACCTGGGCAGTTTTTTCCAGGTTAAAGCATTAAAGCAAAGGGAGCACTTGTAAGAGCTCGGTTCTCCATGCTCAAGGAGATGGATGCTCCCATCTCCTTCTTATTTGTTTTGGAAAGACAGAGCAGTGAAGCCAAGGTTATGCATTATCTATGGCTGTCGGATGGGCGGGTGACCTCTGTGGTGGGGGAGATGCGGGAGCGGACTGTGGAGTTTTATACTGAGTTGTACAGGGCAGAAGTGTGTGATCGTCTGTGTGCTCAGGTCTTGTTTGCAGAACTCCCTAAGCTCTCTCGGGCACAGAGGAATGAACTGACAGAGGCCGTAACCCAGATGTCCCCCAGTCGTGTACCGGGGGTCGGTGGACTCCCAGTGGACTCCCATAAAAGATTCTGGGGAATAATTGGACAGGACTTAAGAACTTAAGAACTAGAGGCCTGTGGCATTACTCTGTACGGACTACAAGATATTTGCCAAAGTCTTCTCTAACAGACTGAAGTCCCATCTGGACTCGATACATAAGGACCAAACATATTGTGTACCGGGACATTCAATCAGGGACAACTTGTTCTTAATCAGGGACATGTTGGACTTGTCGAGAGGTTCTAATGTGAACTTTGGACTGGTCTCTTTAGATCAAGAGAAGACTTTTGATAGAGTGGACCTTGAGTATCTGTTTAATGTATTATCTGGGTTTGGGTTTGGGAAGAGTTTTGTGACCTGTTTGAAGCTGTTGTATGCTGGGGCGTCATGTGTGGTCAAGGTGGGAGGGGGGCCTAATAGGCCAGTCTGGGTGAGGCTGGGCATTAGACAAGGATGCCCTCTATCGGGGCAGTTATATACACTAGTCATTGAGCCTCTTCTGGGACTGCTACGCAGAAGACTGCAGGGAGTGTGCTGGACAGGAATGGATGTGGTGACAGGCATAGCAGTGTCAGCATATGCAGATAACGTTTCTGTGATGGTCAGGGATGGTCAAGATATGCACTGGAGACCAGTCTGAAGGTGTACGAGGGAGGTTCTTCAGCTAAGGTGGGGCAAACTGGGGCAAGAGCAAAGCAAGAGCAAAGCTCTGTTATGTGGGGCATGGGGGGATAGGGCTCTTCCACTGCTTCCAGGGGGTTTGTAGTGGGGTTGTGAAGGGCTTAAAGTGTTGGGGGTGTACCTGGGCTCGGAGAAGTGGGTAAGGAAGAACTGGGAGGGGCTGTCACAGGCAGTGGTGTCAAGACAGGCCAGGTGGATGTGGTTCCTGTCCCAGGTGTCACATAGAGGGAGGGTTCTGATAAATAACAACCTGGTGGCATCTTCCCTGTGGCATAAACTGTCTGTCCTCAACCCCCCCGTCGGTCTGACCTGCACCGCAAGCTGGTGGCATCTTCCCTGTGGCATAAACTGGCTGTCCTCAACCCCCCCATCGGTCTGACCTGCAACGCAAGCTGGTGGCATCTTCCCTGTGGCATAAACTGTCTGTCCTCAACCCCCCCGTCGGTCTGACCGGCAACGCAAGCTGGTGGCATCTTCCCTGTGGCATAAACTGGCTGTCCTCAACCCCCCCATCGGTCTGACCTGCAACGCAAGCTGGTGGCATCTTCCCTGTGGCATAAACTGGCTGTCCTCAACCTCCCCGTCGGTCAGACCTGCAACGCAAGCTGGTGGACTTCTTCTGGTCGGACCATCACTGGCTGAAGGCAGCAGTGTTGTACATGACCGTTCACGAAGGAGGACAGGGCCTGGTGGAACTGGAGAGCAGGATGGCTGCTTTCAGGCTAAAGGCGGTGCAGAGACTGCTGTACCACACTGATGTTGGCTGGAGGGAACCAGCATGCGCGCTGCTGAGGAGACCTGGCGGATTAGGGTTGGACCGGCAGCTGTTCCTCATGGAGCTGGAGAGGCTGAGTACAGCAGGTCTCTCAGATTTTTACTCTGCAGTGCTGAGGGCCTGGCAGCTGCTAAGGCCCATACGATAAGGGGGTGGAGCATGGGCTGTGGCTGTGGGAGGAGCCTATCTTCCACAACCCAGACATCCCTTTAAGATCGGTTCAGTCGGCCACCCTGCAGAGGCAACTGATGGCAGGGGATTTACTAAGGCTGGGTGACCTGAGACTGCTGGGAGAGGAGGGGAGGAAAACCCTGAAGTCTTGGCACAACAAACAAAACTAACGTCTCTTAGGCTGCTGGAGAGATTCCTGGAGGAGGTCCAGGAGGCCCTGTCTGAGCCGGTAAGGGGGGTGTTTGAGTGGCCAAAGGGGAGGGGCCACCAATGTTTCCGCCACTGCAGGTGACGGCCGCCTGTATAGCTGGGGAAGATGTTTCAGGAGATATGGTGTGTTGGGGGGTGGCATCTGTATAGCTGGGGAAGATGTTTCAGGAGATGTGGTGTGTTGGGGGGAGGCCTCTGTATAGCTGGGGAAGATGTTTCAGGAGATGTGGTGTGTTGGGGGCGTCTGTATAGCTGGGGAAGATGTTTCAGGAGATGTGGTGTGTGGGGGGGCTGTCTGTATAGCTGGGGAAGATGTTTCAGGAGATGTGGTGTGTTGGGGGCGTCTGTATAGCTGGGGAAGATGTTTCAGGAGATGTGGTGTGTTGGGGGGCTGTCTGTATAGCTGGGGAAGATGTTTCAGGAGATATGGTGTGTTGGGGGGCTGTCTGTATAGCTGGGGAAGATGTTTCAGGAGATATGGTGTGTTGGGGGGGGCGTCTGTATAGCTGGGGAAGATGTTTCAGGAGATGTGGTGTGTTTGCGGAGGGGCTGTCTGTATAGCTGGGGAAGATGTTTCAGGAGATATGGTGTGTTGGGGGCTGTCTGTATAGCTGGGGAAGATGTTTCAGGAGATATGGTGTGTTGGGGGAGGCTGTCTGTATAGCTGGGCAAGATGTTTCAGGAGATGTGGTGTGTTGGGGGGTGTCTGTATAGCTGGGGAAGATGTTTCAGGAGATATGTTGTGTTGGGGGTGGCCTGTTTAGCTGGGGAAGATGTTTCAGGAGATGTGGTGTGTCTGGGGGCTGTCTGTATAGCTGGGGAAGATGTTTCAGGAGATGTGGTCTGTTGGGGGGCTCCCTGTATAGCTGGGGAAGATGTTTCAGGAGATGTGGTGTGTGTCTGGGGGCTGTCCCCTGTATAGCTGGGGAAGATGTTTCAGGAGATATCTGTGTGTTGGGGGCGTCTGTATAGCTGGGGAAGATGTTTCAGGAGATGTGGTGTGTTGGGGGGCTGTCTGTATAGCTGGGGAAGATGTTTCAGGAGATGTGGTGTGTTGGGGGCGTCTGTATAGCTGGGGAAGATGTTTCAGGAGATGTGGTGTGTCTGGGGGAGCTGTCTGTATAGCTAGGGAAGATGTTTCAGGAGATGTGGTGTGTTGGGGGGTGTCTGTATAGCTGGGGAAGATGTTTCAGGAGATATGGTGTGTTGTCTCTCTCTGGGGGCTCTGTCTAGCTGGGGAAGATGTTTCTGTCTCTCTGAGATGTGGTGTGTTGGGGGGCTCTCTGTCTAGCTGGGGAAGATGTTTCAGGAGATATGTGTGTTGGGGGGCTGTCTGTATAGCTGGGGAAGATGTTTCAGGAGATGTGGTGTGTTGGGGGAGGCTGTCTGTATAGTCTGGGGAAGATGTTTCAGGAGATATGCCCTGTGTGTTGTCTCTCTGTCTGTATACCCGGGGAAGATGTTTCAGGAGATATGGTGTGTTGGGGGGCTGTCTGTATAACTGGGGAAGATGTTTCAGGAGATATGGTGTGTTGGGGGGGGCTGTCTGTATAACTGGGGAAGATGTTTCAGGAGATGTGGTGTGTTGGGGGAGCTGTCTGTATAACTGGGGAAGATGTTTCAGGAGATGTGGTGTGTTGGGGTACAGTACAGGATTTGCAGTAGAGGATATATTTAGGGTTTTTTAAAGGGTGGTGAGTTTTATATTAAATGAGAATGTTTCAGTAAAGAAAGACAACAAGTCAAAAAGTCTCTGCCTTTCTCTCTGTCTGTCTCTCTCTCCCCTGTCTCTCTCTGTCTGTCTCTCTCTCCCCTGTCTCTCTGTCTGTCTCTCTCTCCCCTGTCTCTCTCTGTCTGTCTCTCTCTCCCCTGTCTCTCTGTCTGTCTCTCTCTCCCCTGTCTCTCTCTGACTGTCTCTCTCCCTGTCTCTCTGTCTGTCTCTCTCTCTGTCTGTCTCTCTCTCTCCCTGTCTCTCTGTCTGTCTCTCTCTCCCCTGTCTCTCTGTCTGTCTCTCTCTCTGTCTGTCTCTCTGTCTCTCTCTCTGTCTGTCTCTCTCTCTCCCTGTCTCTCTCTGTCTGTCTCTCTCCCTGTCTCTCTGTCTGTCTCTCTCTCTCCCTGTCTCTCTCCCTGTCTCTCTGTCTGTCTCTCTCTCTCCCTGTCTCTCTCCCTGTCTCTCTGTCTGTCTCTCGCTGTCTGTCTCTCTCTGTCTGTCTCTCTCTCGCCCTGTCTCTCTGTCTCTGTGTCTCTCCCTGTCTCTCTCTGTCTCTCACCCTGTCTCTCTGTCTGTCTCTCTCTCGCCCTGTCTCTCTCCCTGTCTCTCTGTCTGTCTCGCTCTCTCCCTGTCTCTCTCCCTGTCTCTCTGTCTGTCTCTCTCTCTCCCTGTCTCTCTCCCTGTCTCTCTGTCTGTCTCTCGCTGTCTCTCTCTCTCTCTGTCTGTCTCTCTCTTTCTGTCTCTCTGTCTCTGTGTCTCTCCTGTCTCTCTCTGTCTCTCACCCTGTCTCTCTGTCTGTCTCTCTCTCGCCCTGTCTCTCTCCCTGTCTCTCTGTCTGTCTCTCTCTCCCCTGTCTCTCTCTCTCCCTGTCTCTCTCCCTGTCTCTCTCCCTATCTCTCTCTCTGTCTTTCTCTTTCTCTCCCTGTCTCTCTCAATGTCTCTCTGTCTGTCTCTCTCTCTCCCTGTCTCTCTCCCTGTCTCTCTCTGTCTGTCTCTCTCTCTCCCTGTCTCTCTGTCTGTCTCTCTCGCCCTGTCTCTCTGTCTGTCTCTCTCTCCCCTGTCTCTCTCTCTCCCTGTCTCTCTGTCTGTCTCTCTCTCCCCTGTCTCTCTCCCTGTCTCTCTCCCTGTCTCTCTGTCTTTCTCTTTCTCTCCCTGTCTCTCTCAATGTCTCTCTGTCTGTCTCTCTCTCTCCCTGTCTCTCTGTCTGTCTCTCTCTCGGCCTGGTTCTCTGTCTGTCTCTCTCTCCCCTGTCTCTCTCTCTCCCTGTCTCTCTGTCTGTCTCTCTCTCCCCTGTCTCTCTCTCTCCCTGTCTCTCTCCCTGTCTCTCTGTCTGTCTCTCTCTCTCCCTGTCTCTCTCCCTGTCTCTCTGTCTGTCTCTCTCTCCCCTGTCTC
>NC_088407.1:10199366-10273665 GCF_034236695.1 Oncorhynchus nerka
ATACATTATCTCTCAGCCCCATGACAAAATGTATCAAATTAAAGGAAATTAGCTTTAAAACTACACATTATCTCTCAGCCCCATGGCAAAATGTATCAAATTAAAGGAAATTAGCTTTAAAACTACAAATTATCTCTCAGCCCCATGGCAAAATGTATCACATTAAAGGAAATTTGCTTTAAAACGACACATTATCTCTCAGCCCCATGGCAAAATGTATCACATTAAAGGAAATTAGCTTTAAAACTACACATTATCTCTCAGCCCCATGGCAAAATGTATCAAATTAAAGGAAATTAGCTTTAAAACTACACATTATCTCTCAGCCCCATGGCAAAATGTATCAAATTAAAGGAAATTAGCTTTAAAACTACATATTATCTCTCAGCCCCATGACAAATTGTATCAAATTAAAGGAAATTTGCTTTAAAACTACACATTATCTCTCAGCCCCATGGCAAAATGTATCAAATTAAAGGAAATTAGCTTTAAAACTACAAATTATCTCAATCAGTCTTCTCCCTAACATGGCAAAATGTATCACATTAAAGGAAATTTGCTTTAAAACGACACATTATCTCTCAGTCCCCATGGCTATTAAATGTATCAAATTAAAGGAAATTAGCTTTAAAACTAATGTGTCATAACATTATCTCTCAGCCCTATTATAATGGCAAAATGTATCAAATTAAAGGAAATTAGCTTTAAAACTACATATTATCTCTCAGCCCCATGACAAATTGTATCAAATTAAAGGAAATTTGCTTTAAAACTACACATTATCTCTCAGCCCCATGACAAAATGTATCAAATTAAAGGAAATTAGCTTTAAAACTACACATTATCTCTCAGCCCCAAGGCCCCATTGTCTCTGTGGCCAAGAGGAGGGCCTTTAAACATTTTTGGTCAGAGACCGCACCATTGAGCTCCGACAGTCAGCCACGCCAATACAGTCAGTCAGGCCAATACAGTCAGTCTGGCCAATACAGTCAGTCAGGCCAATACAGTCAGTCAGGAGAATACAGTACACACTGTCATTTAAAAGTTCAATCTGATATAAAACAACAACTAAACACACGCAGCACAATGCAGTCTTCTCCCTAACAGTTCCCTGTTGAGCATATAACATGTCATAACTATTATAATGTGTCATAACAACTCTATTATAACATGTCATAACTATTATAATGTGTCATAACTATTATAATGTGCCATAACTATTATAATGTGCCATAACAACTCTATTATAATGTGTCATAACTATTATAATGTGCCATAACAACTCTATTATAACATGTCATAACTATTATAATGTGTCATAACAACTCTATTATAACATGTCATAACAACTCTATTATAACATGTCATAACTATTATAACATGTCATAACTATTATAATGTGCCATAACAACTCTATTATAACATGTCATAACTATTATAATGTGTCATAACTATTATAACATGTCATAACTATTATAATGTGTCATAACTATTATAATGTGTCATAACTATTATAATGTGTCATAACTATTATAACATGTCATAACTATTATAACATGTCATAACTATTATAATGTGTCATAACAACTCTATTATAACATGTCATAACAACTCTATTATAATATGTCATAACAACTCTATTATAATGTGTCATAACAACTCTATTATAACATGTCATAACTATTATAACATATTATATTTTAGTGCAGAAAGTTACAGTGTAACAACTCTATTATAATGAGTCATAACAACTCTATTATAATGTGTCATAACTATTATAAAGAGACAGTGCAGAGAGAGAGCGAGAGACAGAGAGAGAGAGAGAGAGAGAAAGAGAGAGACAGAGAGGGAGAAAGAGAGAGACAGAGAGAAAGAGAGAGACAGAGAGGGAGAAAGAGAGAGAGACAGAGAGAGAGTGAGAGAAAGAGAGAGAGAGAGAGTGACAGAGAGAGAGACAGAGAGAGACAGAGAGAGACAGATAGAGAGACAGAGAGAGAGAGAAAGAGGGGAGTGAGAGGGAAGAGAGAAGGAGAGAGAGAGAGAGAGACAGACAGAGAGTGAGAGACAGAGAGATAGAGAGAGAGAGAGAGACAGAGAAAGAGAGGGAGAGAGAGAGAGAGTTGTCTACCTCACTTGCTTTGGCAATGTTAACACATGTTTCCCATGCCAATAAAGCCCTTGAATTGAATTGAATTGAATTGAGAGAGAGAGAGAGAGACAGAGAAAGAGAGAGACAGAGAGAGACAGACAGAGAGAGAGATAGAGAGACAGAGAGAGAGAGAGAGAGAGAAGAAGGGAGTGAGAGAGACAGAAAACAACACATATAGCATTAAACTGAGCAATACAAGTTTAGAGTTTAAGTCAATGAACTAGTCGTGTTGTTGAACTGATCTGATCAGACACTCCTTCAAATGAGGAAATACCGTGGTTGAACATGTCCAACTACTTGGGACTAAAATCAGTGGTGGATTTGGTGTAAATCTGGTGAAAAATATTCAATAGTGTAATTTTACCAATTGTACTGTGTATGAAATTGAGGTTTGGGGTCTAACCTGTAATTACGATTATTATTATATTACTGAATTCTGTAGATGTGTCTTAATTATCCACAAGAAAGTACCCAATAATGCAGAGCAAAACTTGGAAGATTCACTTTAATTGTAAATACACAAGGACACTAAAATGGTAATCCCTAGAACATCCTTACAATTCTTGGAAACCCAAGAGCTGAGTCGTAAAAAAAAAGTATCTCATGTCAGCTGTTTAAAACACTAAACTATTAATCCAAAACACAGAAATCAGACTGTTACAGAAATTAAAATATTTGACAAACATAAAAACAGAATAAATTAAATTGTTATTTGGCCCTCAGAAGAGAATTAAAGTAGGCAGAAAATCCCTACTCTGTCATAGATACACAACAGAGACAGATCCTGACCAAATACAGGCTCAGTGACTACCAATTGTCTTCAGTAAAATGGAGACCCAATAAGACGTACTCAAAGAGGAGCGTTTATGTGGTCAACGACAGGGGAGGAATAGACAGTAGTTTTAGCCAGATCCTAATTGGTAAGTCAAATTTTATGTTTCTTTTGATGGCATAGAAGGCCCTTCTTGCCTCGTCTCTCAGATCGTTCACAGCTTTGTGGAAGTTACCTGTGGCACTGATGTTTAGGCCAAGGTATGTATAGTTTTTTTGTGTGCTCTAAGGCAACGGTGTCTAGATGGAATTTGTATTTGTGGTCCTGGGAACTGGACCTTTTTTGGAACACCATTATTTTGGTCTTACTGAGATTTACTGTCAGGGCCCAGGTCTGTCAGGGCCCAGGTCTGTCAGGGCCCAGGTCTGTCAGGGCCCAGGTCTGACAGATCTAGGTGCTGCTGTAGGCCCTCCTTGGGTGGTGACAGAAGCACCAGATCATCAGCAAACAGTCAACATTTGACTTCAGATTCTAGTAGGGTGAGCCCAGGTGCTGCAGACTGTTCTAGTGCCCTCACCAATTCGTTGATATATATTTTGAAGAGGGCGGGGCTTTAAACTTCTTCAGGATTGGTGGGTCCCTTGCAGGAAGGTTGAGCTAACGTAATGTGATTAGCATGAGGTTGTAGGTAACAAGAACAATTCCCAGGACATAGACATGTCTGATATTGGCAGAAAGCTTACATTCTTGTTAATCTAACTGCACTGTCCAATTTACAGTAGCTATTACAGTGAAATAATACCATGCTATTGTTTGAGGAGAGTGCACAGTTCTGTACATGAAAAGTTATTAATAAACAAATTAGGCACATTTGGGCAGTCTTGATACAAATTTTGAACAGAAATACAATGTTTCATTGGATTAGTCTGAAACATTCCACATACACTGCTGCCATCTAGTGGCCAACATCTAAATTGCACCTGTGCTGGAATAATACATTATGGACTTTCTCTTGCATTTCAAATGTTTTTTTTTCTTTGCATTATCTTTGCATTATTATTGTGTTACATTCTCCTACATTCCATTCACAAACATCAAAGTGTTTCTGTCACGAACGTCGTCAGGGAAATGACCGGACCAAGGTGCAGCGTACATTTTATTTAGAATGTCGCCAACAAAAACAAGAAACAAAGACACGACCGTGAGGCTTACTAGGGCTTACTAGGGCTATAGTGCCACTAACAAAGTCAACTACCCACAACTAAGGTGGCAAAACAGGCTGCCTAAGTATGATTCCCAATCAGAGACAACGATAGACAGCTGTCCCTGATTGAGAACCAACCACCCGGCCAAAACATAGAAACACAGAACATAGAGTTTCCCACCCGAGTCACACCCTGACCAACCAAACATAGAGAATAAAAAAGATCTCTCTGGTCAGGGCATCCTTTCAAATGGTACCAAGAATATTGGGTATGTTATTTTAGGCGGAAATTGAAAAAAAGGGTCTGATCCTTAAAAGGTTTATAAGCTGCATCCCTGGGTCCTGTGGGAAGAAATGTGTGTTTTTTAACCAATTTCAACCGCACGCACACTTGTTGTTTGTGTACATGGATTTTATAATGTTTAACCCCCAACACCCCTTTCCATCAATTTGTATAGCAGACCCTCATGCCAAACTGAGTCAAAGGCTTTTTTAAAAAATCAACAAAGCATGAGAAGAAGACTTTGACTTTGTTTTGGTTTGTTTGTGCACGGTGATTTGTTAAAACTTCTTATGGCTGCAGGGGCAGTATTGAGTAGCTTGGATGAAAAGGTGCCCAGAGTAAACAGCCTGCTCCTCAGTCTCAGTTGCTAATATATGCATATTATTATTAGTATCGGATAGAAAACACTCTAAAGTTTCCAAAACTGTCAAAATATTGTCTGTGAGTATAACAGAACTGATATTGCTGGCAAAACCCTGAGTAAAATCCAACCAGGAAGTGGCTTCTATGTTGAAAACTCCATGTTCCATAGCCTCCATTTGCTGGATTTAAAGGGATAAGAACCAGATTCCTTTTCCTATCGCTTCCTCAAGGTGTCAACAGTCTTCATTCATAGTTTCAGGCTTTTATTTTGAAAAATGAGCCAGAACGATAACATAGCGTCAAATGGTCACATGAGTTTTGCTCCGCAACAGAGTTTGGAGAGGTATTGCTTTTCCCTCTGCTACTGGGAAAGACATTTACGGTTGATATATTATCGATTATATATTTTAAAAACAACCTGAGGATTGATTATAAAAAACATTTGACATGTTTGTGTGGATATTATGGATATTATTTGGAATTTTCGTCTGTGTTGTCATGACAACTCTTTCCTGTGGATTTCTGAACATAATGGGACAAACAAACGGAGGTATTTTGGATATAAAAATAATCTTTATGGAACAAAAATAACATTTGTTGTGTAACTGGGAGTCTCGTGAGTGAAAACATCCAAAGATCATCAAAGGTAAGCGATTAATTTGATTGCTTTTCTGATTTTCGTGACCAAGCTACTTAATACTAAGTGTTCATAATGTTTTGTCGAGCGATCGATAAACTTACACAAACGCTTGAATTGCTTTCACTCTAAAGCATAATTTCAAAATCTGACACGACAGGTGGATTAACAAAAGGCTTTTCCTATATTGCAATTGTGATTTCATGGATATAAATATTTTTAGTCATATTCATTGAATGTGGCGCTATGCAACTCAGAAGTTGTTGATGACAATTATCCCGTTAACGGGTTTGCAGCCATAACAAGTTTAACCACTTCTGGGTAAATTGGAAAACACGAAACAAACATCAACCCGAAGAATTATCTATCCAACATGGAGATGTGTAGATAAACAACTTATCCTATCTTTTTGGCTCTATAACAAAGAACAAAGAGCAAAAACATATACATTATCAATTACACATCTTAGAATCAACAATTAAAGACGACCAGAACCCACTGGATTATCCAATTACCTCGAATGAACTACAGAACTAGGTTGGGTCTTTCAGCATGATAATGATCCCAAACACACCGTCCGGGCAACGAAGGAGTAGCTTCATAAGAAGCATTTCAAGGTCCTGGAGTGGCCTAGCCAGTCTCCAGATCTCAACCCCATAGAAAATCTTTGGAGGGAGTTGAAAGTCCGTGTTGCCCAGCAACAGCCCCAAAACATCACTGCTCTAGAGGAGATCTGCATGGAGGAATCGGCCAAAATACCAGCAACAGTGTGTGAAATCCTTGTGAAGACTTACAGAAAACGTTTGACCTCTGTCATTGCCAACAAAGGGTATATAACAAAGTATTGAGATAAACTTTTGTTATTGACCAAATACTTATTTTCCACCATAATTTACAAATAAATTCATAAAAAATTCTACAATGTGACTTTTTTGATTTTTTTTCTCATTTTGTCTGTCATAGTTGAAGTGTACCTATGATGAAAATTACAGGCCTCTCATCTTTTTAAGTGGGAGAACTTGCACATTTGGTGGCTGACTAAATACTTTTTTGCCCCACTGTATGTGTCAGCAGCAACCTTTGGAAAATACTCTGCATTATCGTCAAGAGCAGACTCGTACGTTTCCTCAGTGAAAACAATGTGCTGAATTCCATGGATTCTTCAATTACATTGAGCTGATTTCTGAAGTGCTGTTCCTTCTTTTTCCGTAGTGTATTTCTCTATTGTTTTAGTGATTCACCATAGTGAAGGTGTAGACTCAGGTTTTCCGGGTCTCTATGTTTTTGGTTTGACAGGTTTCCCAATTTCTTTCTTAGGTTTTTGCCTTCTTCATCAAACCACTTGTCATTGTTGTTCATTTTCTTTGGATTTCTGTTTGAAATGGTTAGATTTGATAGGGAAGCTGAGAGGTCAAATATACTGTTACGTTTTTCTACTGCCAAGTTTACACCTTCACTGTTACAGTGGAACATTTTGTCCAGGAAGTTGTCTCGAAGGGATTGAATTTGTTGTTGCCTAATCGTTTTTTGGTAGGTTTCCTAACTGCATTCATTCCATCTGTAGCATTTCTTAATGAATGTTACCCAGTTCCTTCGGCTTCGAATCCTCATGATTGAGTATTGCTCTGTTCAAGTAGAGTGTGGTTTTGCTGCATCAGTCGGTGGACAGACTGTGAAGGCTCTGAGAGACTCTGGGTTGAGGTCAGTGATAAAGTAGTCTACAGTACTGCTGCCAAGAGATGAGCTATAGGTGTACCTACCATAGGAGTCCCCTGGAAGCCTACCATTGACTATGTACATACCCAGCATGCAACAGAGCTGCAGGAGTTGTGTTGGTTATGTTGTCATAGTCGGTTATGTTGTCATAGTTGGTTATGTTGTCATAGTCGGTTATGTTGTCATAGTTGGTTATGTTGTCATAGTCGGTTATGTTGTCATAGTTGGTTATGTTGTCGTAGTTGGTTATGTTGTCATAGTTGCTTATGTTGTCATAGTCGGTTATGTTGTCGTAGTTGGTTATGTTGTCATAGTCGGTTATGTTGTCGTAGTTGGTTATGTTGTCATAGTTGGTTATGTTGTCATAGTCGGTTATGTTGTCATAGTTGGTTATGTTGTCATAGTCGGTTATGTTGTCATAGTTGGTTATGTTGTCATAGTCGGTTATGTTGTCATAGTTGGTTATGTTGTCATAGTTGGTTATGTTGTCATTAGGAATAACGTGTTGTTGACGAGGGAACCAGCTAACGTTATCTTATAGCTAGCTATTCTCATCCTAAATCTCTGAATACATTTGTGTCTCTTTCTATATTGCGTGGTAAAATATTTGAGCTAGATGTTGTTCTTGTACTGCGACATGTTGATAATGTAGCTCAGTTTGTCAATGGAATGGGCTAGTAAAAAGCCCAAACCTAGCCAGTTAGACAGTGATAGCCGCAAGCTAAAAAAACAGGGAGAGCGAGAGGAGAGAATTCTCTTTCATCTACTTCTGTAGTCTACTGTACATGATGGAGGAACATATTGTCTGTAGTCTACTGTACATGATGGAGGAACATATTGATTGTAGTCTACTGTACATGATGGAGGAACATATTGTCTGTAGTCTACTGTACATGATGGAGGAACATGTTGTCTGTAGTCTACTGTACATGATGGAGGAACATATTGTCTGTCTGTAGTCTACTGTACATGATGGAGGAACATATTGTCTGTAGTCTACTGTACATGATGGAGGAACATGTTGTCTGTAGTCTACTGTACATGATGGAGGAACATATTGTCTGTAGTCTACTGTACATGATGGAGGAACATGTTGTCTGTAGTCTACTGTACATGATGGAGGAACATATTGTCTGTAGTCTACTGTACATGATGGAGGAACATATTGTCTGTAGTCTACTGTACATGATGGAGGAACATATTGTCTGTAGTCTACTGTACATGGTGGAGGAACATATTGTCTGTAGTCTACTATACATGATGGAGGAACATATTGTCTGTAGTCTACTGTACATGATGGAGGAACATATTGTCTGTAGTCTACTGTACATGGTGGAGGAACATATTGTCTGTAGTCTACTGTACATGATGGAGGAACATATTGTCTGTAGTCTACTGTACATGATGGAGGAACATATTGTCTGCAGTCTACTGTACATGATGGAGGAACATATTGTCTGTCTGTAGTCTACTGTACATGATGGAGGAACATATTGTCTGTAGTCTACTGTACATGATGGAGGAACATATTGATTGTAGTCTACTGTACATGATGGAGGAACATATTGTCTGTAGTCTACTGTACATGGTGGAGGAACATATTGTCTGTCTGTAGTCTACTGTACATGATGGAGGAACATATTGTCTGTAGTCTACTGTACATGATGGAGGAACATATTGTCTGTAGTCTACAGTAGACTACAGACAACATGTTCCTCCATCATGTACAGTAGACTACAGACATGTTCCTCCATCATGTACAGTAGACTACAGACAATATGTTCCTCCATCATGTACAGTAGACTACAGACAATATGTTCCTCCATCATGTACAGTAGACTACAGACATGTTCCTCCATCATGTACAGTAGACTACAGACAATATGTTCCTCCATCATGTACAGTAGACTACAATCAATATGTTCCTCCATCATGTACAGTAGACTACAGACATGTTCCTCCATCATGTACAGTAGACTACAGACAACATAAAAACATTCCCAAACCAGAAACCGTGGATTGATGGCAGCATTCGCGTGAAACTGAAAGCGCGAACCACTGCTTTTAATCAGGGCAAGGTGTCTGGTAACATGTCCGAATATAAACAATGCAGCTATTCCCTCCGCAAGGCTATTAAACAAGCTAAGCGTCAGTACAGAGACAAAGTGGAATCTCAATTCAATGGATCAGACACAAGAGGCATGTGGCAGGGTCTACAGTCAATCACGGACTACAAGAAGAAACCCAGCCCAGTCACGGACCAGGATGTCTTGCTCCCAGGCAGACTAAATAACTTTTTTGCCCGCTTTGAGGACAATACAGTGCCACTGACACGGCCTGCAACGAAAACATGCGGTCTCTCCTTCACTGCAGCCGAGGTGAGTAAGACATTTAAACGTGTTAACCCTCGCAAGGCTGCAGGCCCAGACGGCATCCCCAGCCGCGCCCTCAGAGCATGCGCAGACCAGCTGGCCGGTGTGTTTACGGACATATTCAATCAATCCCTATACCAGTCTGCTGTTCCCACATGCTTCAAGAGGGCCACCATTGTTCCTGTTCCCAAGAAAGCTAAGGTAACTGAGCTAAACGACTACCGCCCGTAGCACTCACTTCCGTCATCATGAAGTGCTTTGAGAGACTAGTCAAGGACCATATCACCTCCACCCCTACCTGACACCCTAGACCCACTCCAATTTGCTTTACCGCCCAAATAGGTCCACAGACGATGCAATCTCAACCACACTGCACACTGCCCTAACCCACCTGGACAAGAGGAATACCTATGTGAGAATGCTGTTCATCGACTACAGCTCGGCATTCAATACCATAGTACCCTCCAAGCTCGTCATCAAGCTCGAGACCCTGGGTCTCGACCTCGCCCTGTGCAACTGGGTACTGGACTTCCTGACGGGCCGCCCCAGGTGGTGAGGGTAGGCAACAACATCTCCTCCCGCTGATCCTCAACACGGGGGCCCCACAAGGGTGCGTTCTGAGCCCTCTCCTGTACTCCCTGTTCACCCACGACTGCGTGGCCATGCACGCCTCCAACTCAATCATCAAGTTTGCGGACGACACAACAGTGGTAGGCTTGATTACCAACAACGACGAGACGGCCTACAGGGAGGAGGTGAGGGCCTCGGAGTGTGGTGTCAGGAAAATAACCTCACACTCAACGTCAACAAAACTAAGGAGATGATTGTGGACTTCAGGAAACAGCAGAGGAACACCCCCTATCCACATCGATGGATCAGTAGTGGAGAGGGTAGCAAGTTTTAAGTTCCTCGGCATACACATCACAGACAAACTGAATTGGTCCACTCACACTGACAGCGCCGTGAAGAAGGCGCAGCAGCGCCTCTTCAACCTCAGGAGGCTGAAGAAATTCGGCTTGTCACCAAAAGCACTCACAAACTTCTACAGATGCACAATCGAGAGCATCCTGGCGGGCTGTATAACCGCCTGGTACGGCAACTGCTCCGCCCTCAACCGTAAGGCTCTCCAGAGGGTAGTGAGGTCTGCACAACGCATCACCGGGGGCAAACTACCTGCCCTCCAGGACACCTACACCACCCGATGTTACAGGAAGGCCATAAAGATCATCAAGGACATCAACCACCGAACCACTGCCTGTTCACCCCGCTATCATCCAGAAGGCGAGGTCAGTACAGGTGCATCAAAGCTGGGACCGAGAGACTGAAAAACAGCTTCTATCTCAAGGCCATCAGACTGTTAAACAGCCACCACTAACATTGAGTGGCTGCTGCCAACACACTGTCATTGACACTGACCCAACTCCAGCCACTTTAATAATGGGAATTGATGGGAAATGATGTAAATATATCACTAGCCACTTTAAACAATGCTACCTTATATAATGTTACTTACCCTACATTATTCATCTCATATGCATATGTATATACTGTACTCTAGATCATCGACTGCATTCTTATGTCACTAGCCACTTTAACTATGCCACTTTGTTTACTTTGTCTACATACTCATCTCATATGTATATACTGTACTCGATACCATCTACTGTATGCTGCTCTGTACCATCACTCATTCATATATCCTTATGTACATATTCCTTATCCCCTTACATGGTGTACAAGACAGTAGTACAACACAACCACCTCCTAGCCTAGCACATAACACACAGCTGTCTGTGCGGGTCGCTACAATACTATATACATATTTATTTACAACATTTACAAACCAACAGCCTGCATTCATCCAGTTTGTATACATTATGATAGATATGTGACATGAAGCTATATTGGGCAATTTGGGCAAAGGCGTAACAATGACTGTCTTGGACAAATAGACATTTGATCATATCAGCTTACTACATCTGTCTTCCCTCACCAAACCCATCAATGATTTGATTTATTTGACTATAATATATCAGTTATGGCCAACAGAGGGCAACATTTATCCATATAATACGATAAAACCTCATTGAACCTAAATTAATTGAGTTACATTGTAAACATTTTTCAGATATCGTATGTGATCAGAAAAAATGCATTAATTTCCCGGAGTGGTCGCTCTGTGCTTTTGTAGTTGACGTCATAATGTACGATGAGATATAGAAGCCTATGACGTAAACGAACTCAAGAAAATGTTCAGTGCGCTACTAGCCTCAGTTGAGTTGATGCTTTGCAAAGGACAGTCATCCTCATGTTCAAATAAATCACTTTGAGTGGACAAAGAAGACATTCTGTGTAAGTACAGCATAACTGGCCAAGATGTTGTAAAAAAATGTTTGAAATGTATTTAAAAATGTATTTGTTTATTTAAAAAATGTCAGTCCAATCTGAAGGGTTCCTGAAAGCACAATGGATAGAAATCATAAACCGTTGAGAAAAATTATTCTAAAAGTAAGTCTCATAAGTGATAAAAAAATGTTTGTTCATTCTGGGGCTATCCTCTTGATATGTAATGAGGCTATCTTCTTGGTAGTATAACCTATATGCTGTAAAAAACAGATTGATATGATTTATAGTTGGAAAAGTGGGCATAATTAATTCAGGGCTAAGGTTAAATGTATTTCCTTATGTTCATATACCCCAGGCTGGGACCCTCCAAGCTAGTGCTGGAGAGCAGGTCCTCCAGACAGACATCACTGACCATGATGGACTAAGGCTGCCAGCCCTGGTAGACTGCCCCTTGACAGCCCCCTAAAGGTAAGAAAAACATCTTATAGTTCTGTTGCAAAACGTCTGGTTGTAACAGGAGACCAGTTGGATGCAATCTAGTAATATGACGTGTTGAAAACCAGTTTACAACGCGATAATAAAGCCATTAAGACACATGGACCACCTACTAAACTCAGCAAAAAGAAACGTCCCTTTTTCAGAACCATGTATTTTAAAGATAATTCGTAAAAATCCAAATATCTTCACAGATCTTCATTGTGAAGGGTTTTAACACTGTTTCCCATGCTTGTTCAATGAACCGTAAACAATTTATGAACATGCACCTGTGGAACGGTCGTTAAGACACTAACAGCTTACAGACGGTAGGCAATTAAGGTCACAGTTGTGAAATCTTAGGACACTAAAGAGGCCTTTCTACTGACTCTGAAAAACACCAAAAGAAAGATGCCCAGGGTCCCTACTCATCTGCATGAACATGCCTTAGGCATGCATCACACCTGCAGGACAAGTACAGGATGGCAACAACAACTGCCCGAGTTACACCAGGAACGCACAATCCCTCCATCAGTGCTCAGACTGTCCGCAATAGGCTGAGAGAGACTGGACTGAGGGCTTGTAGGCCTGTTGTAAGGCAGCTCCTCACCAGACATCGGCACAACGTCACCTATAGGCACAAACCCAACCGTCGCTGGACCACACAGGACTGGCAAAAAGTGCTCTTTACTGACAAGTCGCGGTTTTGTCTCACTAGAGGTAATGGTCGGATTTGCGTTTATCGTCGAAAGGAATGAGCATTACACCGAGGCCTGTACTCTGGAGCAGGATCGATTTGGAGGTGGAGGGTCCGTCAAGGTCTGGGGCGGTGTGTCACAGCATCATCGGACTGAGCTTGTTGTCATTGCAGGCAATCTCAACGCTGTGCGTTAAAGGGAAGACTGCCTCCTCCCTCATGTGGTACCCTTCCTCCAGGCTCATCGTGACATGACCCTCCAGCATGACAATGCCACCAGCCATACTGCTCGTTCTGTGCGTGATTTCCTGCAAGACAGGAATGTCAGTGTTCTGCCATGGCCAGCGAACAGCCCGGATTTCAATCCCATTAGTATGTCTGGGACCTGTTGGATCGGAGGGTGAGGGCTAGGGCCATTCCCCCAGAAATGTGCAGGAACTTGCAGGTGCCTTGGTGGAAGAGTGGGATAACATTTTCCTATTTAATTTTTTTAAGAGTGGGTTAACATCTCACAGCAAGAACTGCCAAATTTAGTGCAGCCCATGAGGAGGAGATGCACTGCAGTACTTAATGCAGCTGGTGGCCACACCAGTTACTGACTGTTACTTTTGATTTTGACCCTTCCTTTGTTCAGGGACACATTATTCTATTTCTGTTACTCACATGTCTGTGGAACTTGTTCAGTTTATGTCTCAGTTGTTGAATCTTGTTATGTTCATACAAATATTTACACATGTTAAGTTTGCTGAAAATAAACGCAGTTGACAGTGAGAGGACGTTTCTTTTTTTGCTGAGTTTAGTTAGAACTAATAGTTTTGGAATTCAGATTTTAATTCTGATTGTAATTCTAAGGTTATGGTTTATAGCTGGAAAAGTGGGCATAATAATGGAGGGCTTAAGTTCTATGTATTTCCTTATGTTCCTATACCCCAGGTTGGGACCCTCCAAGCTAGTGCTAGAGAGCAAGTGCTCCAGACAGATGTCCATTCGGCTGGCCATGATGGACTAAGCCTGCCAGCCCTGGTAGACTGCCTCCAGGATAGCCCTCGAAAGGCAGATGTCCATTCGGCTGGCCATGATGGACTAAGCCTGCCAGCCCTGGTAGACTGCCTCCAGGATAGCCCTCGAAAGGCAGATGTCCATTCCGCTGGCCATGATGGACTAAGCCTGCCAGCCCTGGTAGACTGCCTCCAGGATAGCCCTCGAAAGGTAAGAAACATCTTTTAGTTCTGTTGCAAAACATCTGGTTGTCACGGAGGCCAGTTGGTTGCAATCTAGTAATACGACGGGTTGAAAACCAGTTTACAACGCGATAATAACGCCATTAAGACACATGGACCACCTACTAGTTAGAACTAATAGTATTTTAATTCTGATTCTAATTCTAAGGTTAACCCTTATGTGACATGTCACTCAGTACCATCATGCCTATGGTGAAAAATGTGGTTTCTATGGTGATAAGATTTCCCCACTGTTGTTATTTGTCTCAGAACCTTGTGCCGAAGCCCCCGCAAGGCCCCAGGCCCAGCCGAGAGGCAAATATAGCAAAGGCAGAAAAGAAGGCCACAGAGGTTATCAAGGCTAGAAAGTCTAGGGAGGCTAAGTCAGGGGTGAAAAAACTAAGCCGCCAAGTAGTTGGTATGTTGGCACTGCCTCAAACTCTAACTCAAACAACCAGTTACAGTGAGTATTCATCTCCACTTCCAAAATACCTGGATTTATTGATAGAATTCTAAAACGATATATGGTGGAAGGATCCACTAATGTCTACGATCCTCTTTCTGTAGGTGTCCTGCCAGCTATCAAGAAGGGCACTAAAGTTACCCTCCAGTCCTCCAGCTCCCTCTCCGATGACAACAAGGAGGCACTAGGTTAGTTATTATGTTGTTTTTACCGTCTTTTGCACCCGCACATTCCCCTTCTTTCTTTTCTCTTATTGTCAGTAATGGTATTTTCATTTTCTCTCTCTTTTTTCTTATTTTTCTATACAGTGTTTGGAGACATGTTATGTGTGAAGAATTACTTTAAATCAAATGTCAAACTCATTCTATAGAAGGCCGGGTTTCAGCAGGGTTTCACTCCACCCTTGATTGATGAATTAAGGTCACTAATTAGTAAGAAACTCCTCTAACCTGGTTGTCTAGGTCTTAATTGAAAGGAAAAAACTAAAACCCGCAGACACTTAGCCCTCCATGGAATGAGTTTGACAACCCTGTATTAAATACATTTTGATTTGACTAGGGGCCGTCTGCCAGGTCCTGATCACCAGGGTGGGAGACATCCTGAACAGTACCTGCAACGACGATTACAAGGCCAGGCTCATCATCCAGAAAGGTACACTTATAACCTGTTTTGCCCATATGACCAGTAATAACCAGTGTATTACCATTATAGTAAATGTACTAGATACTGCATAGTGTAAAACATGGATGTGACTTTGAACCAGTTCAGAATATGAGTGTGTTTTCTTAGGATTGGATTCCGGTGCCAGGGAAAGGTTCCCTGACTCTCCGTGTTCCTCTTCACCCAAGGACGAAGAGGAGGTGGTTGTAAGTGCCATGACTGTCTCATACCCCAAACCCTCCACCTCTCCCCAGGCAGCATGGGCAGCTCCTGCCCAGACTCTGGAAGAAGAGGTGGGGGGGGCTGAGGTCTCCGAGATGAGTGACAGCTCCCTGATGCCCACCAAGAACAGGCAGGACCCCCTGGAGAAGATTCCCTCCCTCCTACTAGGCAAGGAGCACATCCTCCTTTGCAGCACTCCCTGGGCCACCGTCATGAGCCCCCAGACTCTGAAGTTTATTCTCCACGGCATCATGTGCCGACTGGAGGCCTCAGAGTCCCTCCAGACAAGGAGGGCCAATGACCCCTTCAGGCTGATGAAGGATCTCTTTGTGGAGGTCCAGCATGCCCTGAAGTATGCTGACATCTCTGTCGTCTTTGGCCTGGAGCAGAGCATCCAATTCAGTGGTGAGGATGCAGTGAAGGCCATCGTGACGACTGCGGCTAAAAGATTGTCCCTGCGTTCGGACTCCAACCGGGCTCAACTGCGTGCCGCACGCTCTGGTAGCGAGGCAGCCATCAGGTGCATGGCGGACACCATCACACAAGTCATAGAGGACTGGAGTTTCGAGGGCCATTTTGGAGCCAGGAGGAGCCGTGGTAGTGGGAGGTCACACTCCTCAACCTCCTCAAGGAGTGACGTCACCCTCACCGAGGAGCTCCTGGCTTGGAGGGAAACCCTAGAAGAGGACCTAGAGGAGATGGCTGATGACAGCACTGGTTTGGAAAAGACCAGTGTGAGCTCAGCCATCTCTGAGAAGTCCCAGGTAATTAGCTACCTTTCTGAAAGCACCAAGCCCATCAGCAGCGCCCTCTCCACAGACCTCGAGGACATCACCTCCACACAGGTGAGACGGCCAAGAACCAGTAGATCGTTTTGTTATTTGGGCTGTTTGATTGTGAGGCATCGACTCATATCTGTTTCTCTCTCTACTAAGAAAAAAGAGAAGGAAGAGGCTATGAAAAAAGAAGTGAGGAAGTCAGGAAATAAGAAGCGAGGAAATAACAAGAACCAGAAGAAGAACAAGGTGTCTCCTCTTGGCAATGATAGTAAGTCCTCATTTCTGTCAGTCAACATGTGCATCTGTCTTCAGCACACTATTGTAATGTAAGGACGGGAGACTATGATAAAGTTATCAGGGTCTTATTCATTAGCCACTAAATGGAAGACAGCGGACTAAAACAGGGAGGAACTTTCTTGAACTTGCCAATAACAAATGCTTGTTTTTGTTTTCTGTTTAAAAATATTTTGCTACTGTGTACCCTAATGAACACGACCCTGATTTCATGCCTTGTTCTCTGTCACCTGTTCAGGTACTGTGGCTGCAGATGAGCCTAAGAAAAAACAGGCTCTCCTCCCGCGGATCACAGCCGCCCTGGCAAAACTATTTTGCTTCCCCTGCAAAAAAAAAATGCAAAAGTAACTGTGCAGAAGACGAGTTTGGGAAAACCTGCTGCCACCTCCCCCAACCCATTTTCTAAATAAACTCTCAAAGCCAACAGAAGAGGGAGGGAGACAACCCCCCCTACTCACAACTCATTTTATTATACCCCATTTAATTCAATAAACACAACTTGCAGCTATTTTGATCTTCTTCTTCTTGAGTTTTTGTTTTACAGACCCACCTGCATGCTATAGATTCTTAAGGTCAATTTGCTGTCTACTACAGTATCATTGTTATGAGTATGTTCACTGTGCCAGTCATTATAGCCAGTATAGGCTATAATAATGCCATAACCTAATTGCAATTGACATAATAAGAGTTACATTTGAATAATTCCCTCATTTTATATATTGTTTTAGAGGGAATAAATCTCTAAAGCACTATAGAGTGCCGTCCCTAGGAGGGTGCATCACTTGAGTGGGTTGAGTCACTGATGTGATCTTCCTGTCTGGGTTGGCGCTCCCTCCTTGGGTTGTGCCATGGCAGAGATCTTTGTGGGCTATACTCGGCCTTGTCTCAGGATGGTAAGTTGGTGGTTGAAGATATCTCTCAAGTGGTGTGGGGGCTGTGCTTTGGCAAAGTGGGTGGGGTTATATCCTTCCTGTTTGGCTCTGTCCGGGGGTATCATCGGATGGGGCCACAGTGTCTCCTGACCCCTCCTGTCTCAGCCTCCAGTATTTATGCTGTAGTAGTTTGTGTCGGGGGCTAGGGTCAGTTTGTTATATCTGGAGTACTTCTCCTGTCTTATCCGGTGTCCTGTGTGAATTTAAGTACAAGCCTAAGATCACCATGCGCAATGCCAAGCATTGGCTGGAGTGGCGTAAAGCTTGCCGCCATTGGACTCTGGAGCAGTAGAAACGCATTCTCTGGAGTGATGAATCACGCTTCACCAGCTGGTAGTCCGACGGACAAATCTGGGTTTGGAGGATGCCAGGAGTACCCTACCTGCCACAATGCATAGTGCCAACTAATGTTTGGAGGAGGAATAACGAATTGCCTGGGGCTGTTTTTCATGGTTCGGGATAGGACATTTAGATCCAGTGAAGGGAAATCCTTAACGCTACAGCATACAATGACATTCTTTACGATGCCCTTTCCTGTTTTAGCATGACAATGCCTCAGTGCACAAAGGGAGTTCCAAACAGAAATGGTTTGCCGAGGTTGGTGTGGAAGAACTTGACTGGCCTGCACAGAGCCCTGACCTTAACCACATCAAACAGCTTTTTTTCTTTTAGCTTAATATTGCGGATAGAATGTTGCTTCCAATGTAATTGTCTGCATCATTTCCAATCCCCCATATTTTTGGGGTAAATATATATATCCATACACGCATGCATATATATATGTACACACATACCTATATAGACATACATACTTTTTAAAAATATACCCCGCAAACTCTACCGCCGATCCCCAATACCAAAATAAATGATCTAATGACTCTGCCTCCTCACAGCAGATTCTGCAGAGCTTGGAAGATTGTATCCCCCATATATATAACATTCTATTAGTTGCAAGAATTTTGTATAGTAATTTATATTTAAAAATTCTAAGTTTTGAATCCGGCGCTGTTTTGCGTATCAATTCATAAACCATGTGCCATGGAATGGGTACATCGAAAATCTCTTCCCAACTATTTTGCAATTTATATGGCACAGCGGTCATTTTTTTTTGGTCCTTAAATGAAATTGGTATATGTTTTTATTTATCACACTTTTCTTTAACCATTTATGTTCTTTAATACAGGGCCGACATACAAGTTCCTTACTTTTTCCCCTTCTACTTGCCTCTTCCATTTTTGTGGTAATGCTGCAATTAATTGGTTGTAATTTTGGGTAGAGCAGACATTTCCATATGTCTGTGTTAGCTGCATGTGTGACATAACTCCACCAGTCCTATTTATGATATCATTCACTAAAATTATACCTTTTTTAAAAATTTCTTCGATAAATACAATTTTTTTAATCAAATACTATATTTGAATTTAACCACAATATTTGTTGTACTATTTGTTCCGTCCTTTCAGGTGGATTAAACTGAAATTGCAACCAACTTTCTAAGGCTTGTTTAAAAAATACAGATATTTCTGAGATTATTTCCTTTTCAAACAACCGAAAGTGAGCAGGTGTAATCTGAATAAGGGGGAAAAGACCCTTCCTGAATATAGGATGAGACATGAGAACCAGTTTGGATTTAAGTATAACTTTTGTATGACTGATGCCTTTAGTGAGAGGTCTAATGCTTTAATATTTAATCATTTCTGCCCACCGAATTCATACTCGTTATATAAATAGGCCCTTTTAATTTTATCTGGTTTTCCGTTCCAAATAAAATTGAATATTTTTTTGTTCATATCATTTAAAAAGCAGGTCACTAGGTGTAGGCAAAACCATAAGCAAATAGGTCAACTGTGATATAACTAAGGAGTTAATCAGGGTGATTTTTCTACAAATAGACAGGTATTTTCCTTTCCAAGGTAGCAAGATCTTATCTATTTTTGCTAACTTTCCATAAAAAATTATTGGAGTGAGATCATTTCTCTCTTTTGGGATTTGTATACCGAGTATGTCCACATCTCCGTCAGACCATTTAATTGGTAAACTACATGGTAATGTAAAATGTGCATTTTTTAAGGATCCAATATGTAATATGGTACATTTATCATAATTTGGTTTTAATACAGAGAGGATAGCAAAAGTATCTAGAGGCCGTGGAGAGACCAATTGTGGTTTTAAAAGAAAACATGAATCATCAGCGAACAATGACACCTTCGTTTTTAAGCCCCGGATTTCTATTCCCTTAATATTATTGTTTGATCTTATCTTTGCAGCTAACACTTCGATGGCAATAATAAATAGATATGCCGATAGTGGACAACCTTGTTTTACTCCTCTAGATAGTTTAAAACTTTCTGAGATGTAGCCATTATTGACTATTTTACACCTAGGGTTACTATACAGAACCCATTTTATAAGAGATTCCCCAAAATTGAAATATTCTAGGCATTTAAATATAAACTCCAGTCGTACTTTATCAAAAGCCTTTTCTAAATCAGCTATGAAAACCGATATTTCAGTGTTCTATTGTTTCCAGTACTTGTCTTATATTATCTCCAATGTATCGTCCATGTTAAAAACCTGTCTGATTAGGATGAATAATATCTGACAATATTTTTTAAAATTCTATGTGCCAAGCCTTTTGCTAGGATTTTTGCATCACAACACTGAAGTGTAAGAGGTCTCCAATGTTTTAAACGGACTGGATCTTTATATATACCACTTGGGTCCTGTTTCAGTAATAATGATATCAGACCTTCTTGTTGCGTGTCTGATAATCTACCATTTATATAGGAGTGGTTAAAACAAGCCAATAATGTTCCTTTGAGTATACCAAAAAAAGTTTTGTATACTTCCAATGGTATGCCATCCAGCCCTGGAGTTTTCCCATCCGTAAAGGCCCCAATTGCCTCAAGCAGTTCCTCCTCTGTAATTTGGCCTTCACATGAGTGAACAGCTTTGGAATTAATTGGAACACCGACTGCGAGCCAGGTTTAATCGCCCAGCATCATTGCCCGACTTCACTAATGCTTTTGTGGATGAATTGGAAGTAAGTAGCAAGTCCCCGCAGCAATGTTCCAACATCTAGTGGAAAGCCTTCCCAGAAGAGTGGAGGCTGTTATAGCACCAAAAGGGGGACAAACTCTATAATAATGCCCATGATTTGTAATGAGATATTTGACAAGCTTTTGGTCATGAAGTGTAGCATAAGAACACAACACAAGCCATGGCAACATGTGTAGAATTGCAGGAAATTAGCTTAATTAAACTGTAAAATGCTTTCTTTTCCCCATAGCAAAATGTCTAGAATTGCAAATAGCAGACAAAATGGTTTTAAAAACAGCAACATTTTGTTTCTGCTGCCATGGGAGGGCCTCTAAAAATGTTGGTCGGAGAAGGCGCTGTTGGCCACGCCCCCCACATCTATTTCTCCACCTAGTCAGGTGAACAGGACCTTGCCCTTTATTATGATAAACAAGCCCGGGCAACCATTTCACCAGAGCGGTTGTCTTGGTTGCACTTGTTTTCTAAGATCACTGGTGTCTGGTAATGTACAGGAATGATTCACCTCAGTTCACAGTTCACTCTCTCTGGGAGTATAATTAACGTCACCTCTGGCAAACTATCCAGACCTGTTCTGTAACCCCAAAGGGAGGTTTCATGTGGTGTTAATATAGAGCTGAATGAACACACAATCAACTGGTGACACAATGTACTGGGGCTATTGTACCAAAGTGGCACAGGTGTAATAGTAATAGGTCAGATGGTTTCTTTTTGACGCCACACTAACTATACTGGTCCCAGATCAGTTTCGATCAGTGCCCCCGAAAAGAGGATCTGGCTGGTTCATCTACTTTGGGAAAGTGAGGCTTAAACCAATCCCACGGACATACAGTTTATCGTTTGTGTGTATTTTCTGTTAATGCCTAGGCAGATGCAAGGGCATCCGGGGTTATGTTATGTTGGTGTACAGTGTTAAATCTGTTTGTTATCCATTTGAGGTTAACACAGCAGTGCTGGTGATCCTTTTAATCTGCATCTTATTGAATCAGACCTGATCAGGGTCAGATCGGCCTAGCCCCCCTCCGACAATACACTCACTACCATTGCAGAATCAATTATTAGTCACATCGCATTGCTTTGCAATTCCTTTGGAGGGAGGATGGTGGAAGTGTGTATTTTAAAGCCATGTTCCCCTTGGTATTCATGGAAACGTGATTATCAGGGGGGCGCTTATTGCTACACTAGGAATTCAGGAAGCTATTCTTCTTCTAAATGTGTTTGCGTTTAGGGAACTTGGGTAGTCTGAGGGAGCTTCACCGGATGACATGATATTAGCTAATTAGCCCAAATGTGTCTGTTCTTCATTCAAGCTTACCATCAAAGCAACTTATTCATTAGATTCATCTCGATTCTAGATAACTGTAATGGTTTTCTTCTGGTGAAAGAGAGGCGGACCAAAATGCAGCGTGGTGGTTATTCATGTTTTTAATAAAGACGACTATACATGAACAGACTATACAAAACAAGAAAACTAAAAACCTAAACAGTCCTATCTGGTGCAAACACAGAGACAGGAACAATCACCCACAAAACAGGCTACCTAAATATGGTTCCCAATCAGAGACAATGACTAACACCTGCCTCTGATTGAGAACCATATCAGGCCAAACATAGAAATAGACAAACCAGACACACAACATAGAATGCCCACCCAGCTCACGTCCTGACCAACACTAAAACAAGGAAAACACATACGAACGATGGAAAGAACGTGACAATAACATCCGCTGTACAGGGCCATGGACCGAAATAATGAATTTCGTCCCGAACCAGCCTGCACGGGCCACTCTGTGCAGGTAGGTGTCGGAATCCTCGGGCATGTCGTAGATGAAGACGATGTTGACGCGCTCAATGTCCATCCCTCGGCCAAACAGGTTGGTGGCCACCAGGATCCGCCTTTGGAAGTCCTTGAACTGCTGGTACCGGGAAAGCCTGGGGAAGGAAGGGGGGCACCCATAGATTTAGAATAAGTAGAACAGGCATTCTACATCCTGCTTCACTCCTGTGGGTACACTGAAACTGTGACCCACAAACATGTTGTCTGAGAGAAAGTTCTTGTTAAGTCGATCTGGATAACAGCTTCTGCTACATGACTATTATAGAAAATGTGCAAGTAAATGAGATTCTCAATTTGATTGTGCAACTCCTCATTCCTCTCCTTTTGAAAAAAGTCAACCGTAACTGAGGAGAGGAGGAAATGTGCTTGTATGAAATTAGACTTCATTCACACATAATGCAGATGACATTTACAGGGTGGAATCCCAAATTAAAATGTGTAAAGTAGTAAAAGACATTTAGCTAGACATTGTATGGATAAAAACGATATGCTACTTACGGTTTTAAATATGTGCATGTGTTACGGCAGATTTCCCCCTCTTCCTCTGAAGAGGTGTAACAAGGATCGGACCAATACGCAGCATGGTAAGTGTCCATGGTTTTTTATGTGAAAAACTGAACATGAACACATATACAAAATAACAAAGTGAACTGGCAACGAAACAGTCCCGTGTGGCACAGACACAGGACACAATCACCCACAAAATACCCAAAGAATATGGCTGCCTAAATATGGTTCCCAAACAGAGACAACGATAGACAGCTGCCTCTAATTGAGAACCAATCTAGGCAACCATAGTCATACAATTTACCTAGAAAGGAAACAGCCCCATAAACGTACAAAACCCCTAGACAAGGGTAAACACATAAATCCCCCATGTCACATCCTGACGTAACCAAAATAATAAAGAAAACAAAGATAACTAAGGCCAGGGCATGACAGCATGCTTCTCAGAGTAAACAGCTGATTGAAAGGGGAGGGGTAGATCTCAACTTCAGCAGAGGACACAGTTTTCCTACTAACAAATTGACACTCCTCAACCACTTATCGGTTTACTGATAAGAGGACGGAAAAGTTGAGGACATTCTTTTGTCCAAATCAGAATTTCCCAATGAAAGCCAAGACCCAATCCCAAATCTACCCCTAAACCCTATGCACTTAATAATATCTGAGATGACATGAGGTGTAAGCAATATCCTAATATTGCTTATACCAATCAAAACTGCTCAGATTTTAACAAGTGCATAGACTGTAGGGTTTAGCCAGTGATTTTTTCCTCTCCATCAGAACCCACCTCCCCTCCTGGGCCATGCCCCTGTGGATGGCGATTGCAGGGAAGTTCTGCTCCACCAGCAGCTGAGACAGAGCCACACAGCGCTGAACAGACTTCACAATGATCACCACATTCAGACAGGGGAGAAAATGGCAGTGAGACACCGAAGACAAACATGGGGCACAAAACCCATGCTGCATCTGATATGGCACCCTGGCTTTACCCTGGTCAAATAAATGTACACTCTGAAGACAAAAAACACAGGGCATAAAACTCACAGGCAGAAACTTTGTCGGTGCATAGACTTAGTTCACTTGAATGAGTAAAATTGTATTTAAAAACGTGACTTTCAAATCCATGGACAAAATACATTCAACTCACTCAGATTAAAACTAAAATAAATTACGTTTTAGCATTCAATTCTCTGAAAAGACCTCTGTCCGTACCTGGTTGAACTCGAGCAGGTGAAGAGCTGCGGTTCTTCTCGCTATCCTTCAGCTTGCAGTAGTACTGCTGCAGAGGGTCAACTCTGGCCACTTTTGAGACAGACAGTCACGAGCAGGCAAAGCTTAGATGTGCTAGACTGGAACTTTTTACATGAATATTAAGCCATATCCAAAATCCCTTGAAAAAAAAGGGGGGCAATCAGCAGTTTCTACATCAATTTTTAGACATGAGCTTAGTTCAACTTTCGTACCCCACCAGAACCCAAAATACAAGCTGGTTTCATTCCAATGCTTGTAAACAAAGTAAATGCAAAAATAAACTATATAGTCTCAAAACATGGTCAAAAAGATCATTCTGATATCATTGACGGTCAGTCCTTGCATATAGCTCTACGAATTTCAGAGTGGTTAAATTTCTCCAGACCTATCCCTCCAAAACAGGGGCGAGGAAGATGATTAATTAATGTTTATACTGCCGATTGCCTCTTCAAAGTGCAATTTAGGGAGATGGGTTCATCTCTGTGTGTGTAAAACTGAAAAGTTTCAGAACATGTACATAACCATGGGTTATGAGAACCCCTTCAATGTACATCCTGCATGAACTTGCGGCAGACAGGACGGATGTCTTTGCTTAGGGTGGTGCTGAACATCATGCACTGCTTCTCGTGGGGTGTGAGCCTGAAGATGTCCTGAACATCACGCCTCATGTCTGAGGGAGAGACGATAGGAAAATAATATGGCCGTCACAAAAAAAGTAAACCCACTCAGCCTGAAATCCGAGGACTACATAAAATGTAAATACTTCCTTACGTTTTGGCTAAATCCTTACTTAAGTCACACCATCTATCACATTCTGTTCCAAGATCCACTACTACTTAGTAGGACAGTGTATTAGAAGTGCATTCTAAGTGGTATGCTAGTAGGTACATTGGAACACGTTTTCAATTGACCTTTCCTCTGTGACGTTTCAACTTACTCCTTGCTCCCGTCACTCACATCTGGCATCAGCCCCCCTGTCCTACTGTGGTCTGAATTTGCATCTTGTCACACTCGTCCAGGACAAAGTGCTTCACGTTCTTCAGGTTGAGGGTCTTGTTGCGGATGAGGGCCAGGATGCGGCCGGGCGTTCTCACCACAATGTGGGGGCAGTTCTTCGTCAGCGCGTCCTCGTCCTTCTTGATGGACACGCCCGAAGAACACGGCTGCCTTGATGATAGGCATGTACTTGGAGAAGCGCTCATACTCTTTGCTGATTTGGAAGGCCAGTTCTCGTGAGTGGCACATCACCAGCACAGACACCTGGTAGACAGAGAGAGAGGTAGGGGAGGATGTTTAATACAGAACTCTCTGAATAGCAGAGAAACAAAAAGCACACAAGATTATCCAATAGGATAGAACAGCAGTGTAAACAGTGAGATTTAAAGGAGAACAAATTCAGACTGCAATTGGCCCAGCGTCATTAGGGTTTGGCCGGGGTAGGCCGTCATTGTAAATAAGAATTTATTCTTAACCGACTTGCCTAGTCCAAATAAAGGTTAAATAAAGTTGGCGATTAGACACTTTCTTATGCAAGTATCCCCAGATACACATTAAGCCTATTCCTAAACTACAAAGCACTCAATGGATTCTCCATCGAAAGCTATTTTAGTACAGGAGGATGTAACAGCAATTCAGTTGCTGCTTTCCACAATGTCATTATTCAACCATTCACCTGCCCGTCCACAGGCTCAATCTGCTGCAGGGTGGCCAGTACAAACACAGCAGTCTTGCTCATACCAGACATGGTCTGGTACAGGATGTCCATGCCCAGGATGGCCTGTGGGATGCACTCATGTTGGACTGAAAGACAGAAACGTAACTAGGGAAGTTAGTTAAGAACAAATTCTTATTTACAATGACGGCCTACCAAGAGGCCTCCTGTGGGGATTGGGGCCTGGTATTTAACATTTAAAAAAAATATATAGGACAAAACACACATCACTAAATAAAGAGAGACCTAAGACAACATAGCAAGGCATCAACACATGACAACACAGCATGGTAGCAGCACAAAACATTGTACAAACATTGGGCACAGACAAAAGCACAAAGGGCAAGAAGGGTAGACAACACATCACACTGACAGTTGTGGCTGCTTTGTAAGAGTGTCCATGATTGAGTCGTTGAATGAAGAGATTGAGATACAACTGTACAGTCACTTGGGGCAGAAAACTGAAGAGAGGAGCAACCCAGGGATGTTTGCGCTTTGGGGACCTTTAACAGAATGTTACTGGCAGAACAGGTGTTGTACATGGAGTATGAGGGCTGCAGTAGATATCTCAGGTAGGGGAGGGGGAGTGAGGCCTAAGAGGGTTTTATAACTAAGCATCAACCAGTGGGTCTTGCGACAGGTATACAGAGATGACCAGTTTAAGTATGATGTGATGCTTGAAGGGGCATACATGTATAACTCATAGTCGGAGTCCCAAATGACACCCTATATATTGTGGATTACTTTCGACCAGGGCCCAGTCACACACAGCGCTAGTTTTGAACAAAGCCCTATGGGCCCAGCTCAATAGTAGTACACTATGTCAGGAATAGGGTGCCATTTGACACAGACAGAATGGACAAAGTCAAAAACAGTCCTTGGTTGAAGGTGGGAAGTGCCTGTGAGGCTCACCTTCATAGGGATGTTCAAAGCCACAGTCGACAATGGCGCGGAGCAGCTCTAGTTTGAGCAGGAAGTCTCGGAAGGCGGAGCTGTGGATGGAGACTAAGAGCCCTTTACCTCCTCCTTGCCCGCAGGTGTGGCGGTCTCCGGGGCAAACTGAGGCTCCTCATCCTCTTCATCGTCCAACAGCTCGTTGTCAACGTCGTTCTCTGCCATTCTAGAGAAGGGGTACTTGCTTTAGTTGAAGTTAGGACACACTGGAGACTAGTTTGGGGGAGGTGGGGGCCTGTATCAACAATACAGTAAATTCAGAAGGTTAATTGAAATGCCAATTCAATAATCTATGTACAATTCCTCACCATCTAACCTTAGTTATATTACATGAGGATTCCAATTCTTGTAATTTCACTTTCTGAATTGAATCCTAGTGAAACATCACCGTCTAGCACAGGGTTTTCCATATTCGGTCCTTGGGACTCCAAGGGTTGCACGTTTCCCCCCCAACATTACACAGCTGACTTAATCAAAGCTTGACGCTTATTTGAATCAGCTGTGTAGTGCTCTGAAAAACCCAAAACCCCTGAGGTCCCTCGGACCGTGTTGGGAAACACTCGTCTAATGTATATTCCTACATAGCATTAGCTAGCTGCTAATAATGCTAGTAGCAGGCCGCACGCACACCGCCAAAGCTGGACACTACGCAAAAAGGGAAGCGAATACATTTGGCACATAATCATTACAATTTCCCTAGCTAAAAACAAGTATTGGACCAGCAACCACCCTGCAACTCAGTTTACAGTAGTTAGACAGTTGCACGATTCAATCAAGTTGAACAAGGAATCATGCCTCACTCTCCGCACAAACAATGGCAGCCGCCTCCTCATTCAAACTGTGTGACAGCAAAGTGCTATAAAGGGAAATAGGTTCCAAATGCAAGGTGAATATTCAGAAATAACGTTGGCTCAAATTAATAACGAGCAAGACATTTCTAAGGTCTAACTTGACCTAAAATGTAATTCTCGGAACCAACCTGCGACACACTGCTAGCAGAAGTTAACTACTAACTGACACGACCGTGCTAGTACTAGCGTTAGCTTGACGCAATGCTAAATGTGTTAGTTAGCTAGCCAGATTGCACAAGGTTTTCGCAAAGATTTTAACAAAAATATACTCGAACATGGCTGCTATTTGTGAGCATTATGGAAAGAAAAATATGTTTCTTATTTACAATTGATGCAGATATTGAAAATTACTCAATACTGCACATTTTTTATGTAATTAAAATCGGCTTCGAGTATCACTGCTAGCTAGGTTCACAGGGGCAGTCTAGAAGCACTGTGCTCGTGTATTCGTGGCCACTATTGGTCCATTTTAAAGGCAATCTCAACAAACCGACCTGAAAACGAACCGTCTAATTTAATGCCGATCTTGATTTTCAATATCTGCATCAAATGCCGATCGGGATTTCGCACGCTGCCCTAAACTAAATTGTAGGCATAATTTCTTGTTTGACAACACTGGTATGAAAAAAGTACACTGATAACCTTATTCAGCAATAATGTAAACATTTATGATTTCTGTCAATTATAGCTACGTGTGACTAGGTTTCCTCATCCAGAAAAAAATCTGAATTTAGATTAGATTTCAATCGATTAGATTATTAGTCGGTCGGAGATGTAATTGTAGGGTACAGTGAAATTCTTAAGATCTGAACTCCAACAGTGCAGGTCAAAAAGATAAGTGAATGAAGTGAATGAAACAATAATACGAATATGTGTAACCGGTGCTATACTGCACCGCTGTAACTCTACGTTGTGTGTGGTTGATTGAGACTAGACGTGGACTTTGGAGACCTGGTAGTTTTAATCAAGCAGAACTCACTCTCTGCATCCTGCATCTGCATCCTGCATCTGCATACAAACATTAATAGTCTCTCCTTATTATACATAACATATTTTACAAAATAAAACATTTGAAATAAAACAGAGCACATATGTTCTGCGAATCGTGGCCTCTTTCTACATTAGATACACAATAGGAGGGACTGGGATCATTCGAGGAGCTAGCCATCGTTCACACATACAATAAATAGCCTGCTAATACCTTAGCTAGCTATTAACCACATGTTGAATTCAGAATGTTGATATCATCCTAAAAAGTACAATTACAAGTGCATCTTAACAATACCATCCACTTATGAGTAACCTCCAAATACACATCATTATTCATGAACAAAACACTGTGTGTATGACTTTGTACTGAACAAAATCAAACTTTTCTAAAGACATAAAAAACGTGACTACCTCTCTCAGGATACAAAATGATTTGAGCATGCAGGGCAAAACGTAAGAACACACTCCACTTCAGCCAGGATGCAGGCATGCATAATAACAAATCAACACGACATATTAATATATGAACCTGGTGAAATTCACATAGTACTTTAACAACTGTTACATATGCATACTATATACATATTTATTTACAACATTTACAAACCAACAGCCTGCATTCATCCAGTTTGTATACATTATGATAGATATGTGACATGAAGCTATATTGGGCAATTTGGGCAAAGGCGTAACAATGACTGTCTTGGACAAATAGACATTTGATCATATCAGCTTACTACATCTGTCTTCCCTCACCAAACCCATCAATGATTTGATTTATTTGACTATAATATATCAGTTATGGCCAACAGAGGGCAACATTTATCCATATAATACGATAAAACCTCATTGAACCTAAATTAATTGAGTTACATTGTAAACATTTTTCAGATATCGTATGTGATCAGAAAAAATGCATTAATTTCCCGGAGTGGTCGCTCTGTGCTTTTGTAGTTGACGTCATAATGTACGATGAGATATAGAAGCCTATGACGTAAACGAACTCAAGAAAATGTTCAGTGCGCTACTTTTGCCTCAGTTGAGTTGATGCTTTGCAAAGGACAGTCATCCTCATGTTCAAATAAATCACTTTGAGTGGGCAAAGAAGACATTCTGTGTAAGTACAGCATAACTGGCCAAGATGTTGTAAAAAAAATGTTTGAAATGTATTTAAAAATGTATTTGTTTATTTAAAAAAATGTCAGGTCCAATCTGAAGGGTTCCTGAAAGCACAATGGATAGAAATCATAAACCGTTGAGAAAAATTATTCTAAAAGTAAGTCTCATAAGTGATAAAAAAATGTTTGTTCATTCTGGGGCTATCCCTCTTGATATGTAATGAGGCTATCTTCTTGGTAGTATAACCTATATGCTGTAAAAACAGATTGATATGATTTATAGTTGGAAAAGTGGGCATAATTAATTCAGGGCTAAGGTTAAATGTATTTCCTTATGTTCATATACCCCAGGCTGGGACCCTCCAAGCTAGTGCTGGAGAGCAGGTCCTCCAGACAGACATCACTGACCATGATGGACTAAGGCTGCCAGCCCTGGTAGACTGCCCCCTTGACAGCCCCCTAAAGGTAAGAAAACATCTTATAGTTCTGTTGCAAAACGTCTGGTTGTAACGGAGACCAGTTGGATGCAATCTAGTAATATGACGTGTTGAAAACCAGTTTACAACGCGATAATAAAGCCATTAAGACACATGGACCACCTACTAAACTCAGCAAAAAAAGAAACGTCCCTTTTTCAGAACCATGTATTTTAAAGATAATTCGTAAAAATCCAAATATCTTCACAGATCTTCACTGTGAAGGGTTTTAACACTGTTTCCCATGCTTGTTCAATGAACCGTAAACAATTTATGAACATGCACCTGTGGAACGGTCGTTAAGACACTAACAGCTTACAGACGGTAGGCAATTAAGGTCACAGTTGTGAAATCTTAGGACACTAAAGAGGCCTTTCTACTGACTCTGAAAAACACCAAAAGAAAGATGCCCAGGGTCCCTACTCATCTGCATGAACGTGCCTTAGGCATGCATCACACCTGCAGGACAAGTACAGGATGGCAACAACAACTGCCCGAGTTACACCAGGAACGCACAATCCCTCCATCAGTGCTCAGACTGTCCGCAATAGGCTGAGAGAGACTGGACTGAGGGCTTGTAGGCCTGTTGTAAGGCAGCTCCTCACCAGACATCGGCACAACGTCACCTATAGGCACAAACCCAACCGTCGCTGGACCACACAGGACTGGCAAAAGTGCTCTTTACTGACAAGTCGCGGTTTTGTCTCACTAGAGGTAATGGTCGGATTTGCGTTTATCGTCGAAAGGAATGAGCATTACACCGAGGCCTGTACTCTGGAGCAGGATCGATTTGGAGGTGGAGGGTCCGTCAAGGTCTGGGGCGGTGTGTCACAGCATCATCGGACTGAGCTTGTTGTCATTGCAGGCAATCTCAACGCTGTGCGTTAAAGGGAAGACTGCCTCCTCCCTCATGTGGTACCCTTCCTCCAGGCTCATCGTGACATGACCCTCCAGCATGACAATGCCACCAGCCATACTGCTCGTTCTGTGCGTGATTTCCTGCAAGACAGGAATGTCAGTGTTCTGCCATGGCCAGCGAACAGCCCGGATTTCAATCCCATTGAGTATGTCTGGGACCTGTTGGATCGGAGGGTGAGGGCTAGGGCCATTCCCCCCAGAAATGTGCAGGAACTTGCAGGTGCCTTGGTGGAAGAGTGGGATAACATTTTCTTATTTAATTTTTTAAGAGTGGGTTAACATCTCACAGCAAGAACTGCCAAATTTAGTGCAGCCCATGAGGAGGAGATGCACTGCAGTACTTAATGCAGCTGGTGGCCACACCAGTTACTGACTGTTACTTTTGATTTTGACCCTTCCTTTGTTCAGGGACACATTATTCTATTTCTGTTACTCACATGTCTGTGGAACTTGTTCAGTTTATGTCTCAGTTGTTGAATCTTGTTATGTTCATACAAATATTTACACATGTTAAGTTTGCTGAAAATAAACGCAGTTGACAGTGAGAGGACGTTTTTTTGCTGAGTTTAGTTAGAACTAATAGTTTTGGAATTCAGATTTTAATTCTGATTGTAATTCTAAGGTTATGGTTTATAGCTGGAAAAGTGGGCATAATAATGGAGGGCTTAAGTTCTATGTATTTCCTTATGTTCCTATACCCCAGGTTGGGACCCTCCAAGCTAGTGCTAGAGAGCAAGTGCTCCAGACAGATGTCCATTCGGCTGGCCATGATGGACTAAGCCTGCCAGCCCTGGTAGACTGCCTCCAGGATAGCCCTCGAAAGGCAGATGTCCATTCCGCTGGCCATGATGGACTAAGCCTGCCAGCCCTGGTAGACTGCCCTCGAAAGGCTCCCATGATGGAGCCTGCCAGCCCTGGTAGACTGCCTCCAGGATAGAAAGGTAAGAAACATATTTTAGTTCTGTTGCAAAACATCTGGTTGTCACGGAGGCCAGTTGGTTGCAATCTAGTAATACGACGGGTTGAAAACCAGTTTACAACGCGATAATAACGCCATTAAGACACATGGACCACCTACTAGTTAGAACTAATAGTATTGGAATTCAGATTTTAATTCTGATTCTAATTCTAAGGTTAACCCTTATGTGACATGTCACTCAGTACCATCATGCCTATGGTGAAAAATGTGGTTTCTATGGTGATAAGATTTCCCCACTGTTGTTATTTGTCTCAGAACCTTGTGCCGAAGCCCCCGCAAGGCCCCAGGCCCAGCCGAGAGGCAAATATAGCAAAGGCAGAAAAGAAGGCCACAGAGGTTATCAAGGCTAGAAAGTCTAGGGAGGCTAAGTCAGGGGTGAAAAAACTAAGCCGCCAAGTAGTTGGTATGTTGGCACTGCCTCAAACTCTAACTCAAACAACCAGTTACAGTGAGTATTCATCTCCACTTCCAAAATACCTGGATTTATTGATAGAATTCTAAAACGATATATGGTGGAAGGATCCACTAATGTCTACGATCCTCTTTCTGTAGGTGTCCTGCCAGCTATCAAGAAGGGCACTAAAGTTACCCTCCAGTCCTCCAGCTCCCTCTCCGATGACAACAAGGAGGCACTAGGTTAGTTATTATGTTGTTTTTACCGTCTTTTGCACCCGCACATTCCCCTTCTTTCTTTTCTCTTATTGTCAGTAATGGTATTTTCATTTTCTCTCCTCTTTTTTTCTTATTTTTCTATACAGTGTTTGGAGACATGTTATGTGTGAAGAATTACTTTAAATCAAATGTCAAACTCATTCTATAGAAGGCCGGGTTTCTGCAGGGTTTCACTCCACCCTTGATTGATGAATTAAGGTCACTAATTAATAAGAAACTCCTCTAACCTGGTTGTCTAGGTCTTAATTTAAAGGAAAAAACTAAAACCCGCAGAGACTTAGCCCTCCATGGAATGAGTTTGACACCCTGTATTGAATACATTTTGATTTGACTAGGGGCCGTCTGCCAGGTCCTGACCACCAGGGTGGGAGACATCCTGAACAGTACCTGCAACGACGATTACAAGGCCAGGCTCATCATCCAGAAAGGTACACTTATAACCTGTTTTGCCCATATGACCAGTAATAACCAGTGTATTACCATTATAGTAAATGTACTAGATACTGCATAGTGTAAAACATGGATGTGACTTTGAACCAGTTCAGAATATGAGTGTGTTTTCTTAGGATTGGATTCCGGTGCCAGGGAAAGGTTCCCTGACTCTCCGTGTTCCTCTTCACCCAAGGACGAAGAGGAGGTGGTTGGAAGTGTCATGACTGTCTCATACCCTAAACCCTCCACCTCAACCCAGGCAGCATGGGCAGCTCCTGCCCAGACTCTGGAAAAAGAGGTGGGGGGGGCTGAGGTCTCCGAGATGAGTGACAGCTCCCTGATGCCCACCAAGAACAGGCAGGACCCCCTGGAGAAGATTCCCTCCCTCCTACCAGGCAAGGAGCACATCCTCCTTTGCAGCACTCCCTGGGCCACCGTCATGAGCCCCCAGACTCTGAAGTTTATTCTCCACGGCATCATGTGCCGACTGGAGGCCTCAGAGTCCCCCCAGACAAGGAGGGCCAATGACCCCTTCAGGCTGATGAAGGATCTCTTTGTGGAGGTCCAGCATGCCCTGAAGTATGCTGACATCTCTGTCGTCTTTGGCCTGGAGGAGAGCATCCAATTCAGTGGTGAGGATGCGGTGAAGGTCATCGTGAAGACTGCGGCTAAAAGATTGTCCCTGCATTCGGACTCCAACCGGGCTCAACAGCGTGCCGCACGCTCTGGTAGCGAGGGAGCCATCAGGTGCATGGCGGACACCATCACACAAGTCATAGAGGACTGGAGTTTCGAAGGCCATTTTGGAGCCAGGAGGAGCCGTGGTAGTGGGAGGTCACACTCCTCAACCTCCTCAAGGAGTGACGTCACCCTCACCGAGGAGCTCCTGGCTTGGAGGGAAACCCTAGAAGAGGACCTAGAGGAGATGGCTGATGACAGCACTGGTTTGGAAAAGACCAGTGTGAGCTCAGCCATCTCTGAGAAGTCCCAGGTAATTAGCTACCTTTCTGAAAGCACCAAGCCCATCAGCAGCGCCCTCTCCACAGACCTCGAGGACATCACCTCCACACAGGTGAGACGGCCAAGAACCAGTAGATCGTTTTGTTATTTGGGCTGTTTGATTGTGAGGCATCGACTCATATCTGTTTCTCTCTCTACTAAGAAAAAAGAGAAGGAAGAGGCTATGAAAAAAGAAGTGAGGAAGTCAGGAAATAAGAAGCGAGGAAATAACAAGAACCAGAAGAAGAACAAGGTGTCTCCTCTTGGCAATGATAGTAAGTCCTCATTTCTGTCAGTCAACATGTGCATCTGTCTTCAGCACACTATTGTAATGTAAGGACGGAGACTATGATAAAGTTATCAGGGTCTTATTCATTAGCCACTAAATGGAAGACAGCGGACTAAAACAGGGAGGAACTTTCTTGAACTTGCCAATAACAAATGCTTGTTTTTGTTTTCTGTTTCAAAATATTTTGCTACTGTGTACCCTAATGAACACGACCCTGATTTCATGCCTTGTTCTCTGTCACCTGTTCAGGTACTGTGGCTGCAGATGAGCCTAAGAAAAACAGTCTCTCCTCCCGCGGATCACAGCCGCCCTGGCAAAACTATTTTGCTTCCCTGCAAAATAAAAATGCAAAAGTTACTGTGCAGAAGACGAGTTTGGGAAAACCTGCTGCCACTTCCCCCAACCCACTTTCTAAATAAACTCTCAAAGCCAACAGAAGAGGGAGGGAGACAACCCCCGTACTCACAACTCATTTTATTACACCCCATTTAATTCAATAAACACAACGTGCAGCTATTTTGATCTTCTTCTACTTGAGTTTTTTTTACAGACCAACCTGCATGCTATAGATTCTTAAGGTCAATTTGCTGTCTACTACAGTATCATTGTTATGAGTATGTTCACTGTGCCAGTCATTATAGCCAGTATAGGCTATAATAATGCCCTAACCTAATTGCAATTGACATAAGAGTTACATTTGAATAATTCCCTCATTTTATATATTGTTTTAGAGGGAATAAATCTCTAAAGCACTATAGAGTGCCGTCCCTAGGAGGGGTGCATCACTTGAGTGGGTTGAGTCACTGATGTGATCTTCCTGTCTGGGTTGGCGCTCCTCCTTGGGTTGTGCCATGGCAGAGATCTTTGTGGGCTATACTCGGCCTTGTCTCAGGATGGTAAGTTGGTGGTTGAAGATATCTCTCAAGTGGTGTGGGGGCTGTGCTTTGGCAAAGTGGGTGGGGTTATATCCTTCCTGTTTGGCTCTGTCCGGGGGTATCATCGGATGGGGCCACAGTGTCTCCTGACCCCTCCTGTCTCAGCCTCCAGTATTTATGCTGTAGTAGTTTGTGTCGGGGGCTAGGGTCAGTTTGTTATATCTGGAGTACTTCTCCTGTCTTATCCGGTGTCCTGTGTGAATTTAAGTACAAGCCTAAGATCACCATGCGCAATGCCAAGCATTGGCTGGAGTGGCGTAAAGCTTGCCGCCATTGGACTCTGGAGCAGTAGAAACGCATTCTCTGGAGTGATGAATCACGCTTCACCAGCTGGTAGTCCGACGGACAAATCTGGGTTTGGAGGATGCCAGAGTACCCTACCTGCCACAATGCATAGTGCCAACTAATGTTTGGAGGAGGAATAACGAATTGCCTGGGGCTGTTTTTCATGGTTCGGGATAGGACATTTAGATCCAGTGAAGGGAAATCCTTAACGCTACAGCATACAATGACATTCTTTACGATGCCCTTTCCTGTTTTAGCATGACAATGCCTCAGTGCACAAAGGAGTTCCAAACAGAAATGGTTTGCCGAGGTTGGTGTGGAAGAACTTGACTGGCCTGCACAGAGCCCTGACCTTAACCACATCAAACAGCTTTTTTTCTTTTAGCTTAATATTGCGGATAGAATGTTGCTTCCAATGTAATTGTCTGCATCATTTCCAATCCCCATATTTTTGGGGTAAATATATATATCCATACACGCATGCATATATATATGTACACACATACCTATATAGACATACATACTTTTTAAAAATATACCCCGCAAACTCTACCGCCGATCCCCAATACCAAAATAAATGATCTAATGACTCTGCCTCCTCACAGCAGATTCTGCAGAGCTTGGAAGATTGTATCCCCATATATATAACATTCTATTAGTTGCAAGAATTTTGTATAGTAATTTATATTTAAAAATTCTAAGTTTTGAATCCGGCGCTGTTTTATGTACAATTCATAAACCATGTGCCATGGAATGGGTACATCGAAAATCTCTTCCCAACTATTTTGCAATTTATATGGCACAGCGGTCATTTTTTTTTTGGTCCTTAAATGAAATTGGTATATGTTTTTATTTATCACACTTTTCTTTAACCATTTATGTTCTTTAATACAGGGCCGACATACAAGTTCCTTACTTTTTTCCCCTTCTACTTGCCTCTTCCATTTTTGTGGTAATGCTGCAATTAATTGGTTGTAATTTTGGGTAGAGCAGACATTTCCATATGTCTGTGTTAGCTGCATGTGTGACATAACTCCACCAGTCCTATTTATGATATCATTCACTAAAATTATACCTTTTTTAAAAATTTCTTCGATAAATACAATTTTTTAATCAAATACTATATTTGAATTTAACCACAATATTTGTTGTACTATTTGTTCCGTCCTTTCAGGTGGATTAAACTGAAATTGCAACCAACTTTCTAAGGCTTGTTTAAAAAATACAGATATTTCGGAGATTATTTCCTTTTCAAACAACCGAAAGTGAGCAGGTGTAATCTGAATAAGGGGAAAAGACCCTTCCTGAATATAGGATGAGACATGAGAACCAGTTTGGATTTAAGTATAACTTTTGTATGACTGATGCCTTTAGTGAGAGGTCTAATGCTTTAATATTTAATCATTTCTGCCCACCGAATTCATACTCGTTATATAAATAGGCCCTTTTAATTTTATCTGGTTTTCCGTTCCAAATAAAATTGAATATTTTTTGTTCATATCATTTAAAAAGCAAGTCACTAGGTGTAGGCAAAACCATAAGCAAATAGGTCAACTGTGATATAACTAAGGAGTTAATCAGGGTGATTTTTCTACAAATAGACAGGTATTTTCCTTTCCAAGGTAGCAAGATCTTATCTATTTTTGCTAACTTTCCATAAAAAAATTATTGAGTGAGATCATTTCTCTCTTTTGGGATTTGTATACCGAGTATGTCCACATCTCCATCAGACCATTTAATTGGTAAACTACATGGTAATGTAAAATGTGCATTTTTAAGGATCCAATATGTAATATGGTACATTTATCATAATTTGGTTTTAATACAGAGAGGATAGCAAAAGTATCTAGAGGCCGTGGAGAGACTCCAATTGTGGTTTTAAAAGAAAACATGAATCATCAGCGAACAATGACACCTTCGTTTTTAAGCCCCGGATTTCTATTCCCTTAATATTATTGTTTGATCTTATCTTTGCAGCTAACACTTCGATGGCAATAATAAATAGATATGCCGATAGTGGACAACCTTGTTTTACTCCTCTAGATAGTTTAAAACTTTCTGAGATGTAGCCATTATTTACTATTTTACACCTAGGGTTACTATACATAACCCATTTTATAAGAGATTCCCAAAATTGAAATATTCTAGGCATTTAAATATAAACTCCAGTCGTACTTTATCAAAAGCCTTTTCTAAATCAGCTATGAAAACCGATATTTCAGTGTTCTATTGTTTCCAGTACTTGTCTTATATTATCTCCAATGTATCGTCCATGTTAAAAACCTGTCTGATTAGGATGAATAATATCTGACAATATTTTTTAAAATTCTATGTGCCAAGCCTTTTGCTATGATTTTTGCATCACAACACTGAAGTGTAAGAGGTCTCCAATGTTTTAAACGGACTGGATCTTTATATATACCACTTGGGTCCTGTTTCAGTAATAATGATATCAGACCTTCTTGTTGCGTGTCTGATAATCTACCATTTATATAGGAGTGGTTAAAACAAGCCAATAATGTTCCTTTGAGTATACCAAAAAAAGTTTTGTATACTTCCAATGGTATGCCATCCAGCCCTGGAGTTTTCCCATCCGTAAAGGCCCCAATTGCCTCAAGCAGTTCCTCCTCTGTAATTTGGCCTTCACATGAGTGAACAGCTTTGGAATTAATTGGAACACCGACTGCGAGCCAGGTTTAATCGCCCAGCATCATTGCCCGACTTCACTAATGCTTTTGTGGATGAATTGGAAGTAAGTAGCAAGTCCCGCAGCAATGATCCAACATCTAGTGGAAAGCCTTCCCAGAAGAGTGGAGGCTGTTATAGCACCAAAAGGGGGACAAACTCTATAATAATGCCCATGATTTGTAATGAGATGTTTGACAAGCTTTTGGTCATGAAGTGTAGCATAAGAACACAACACAAGCCATGGCAACATGTGTAGAATTGCAGGAAACTAGCTTAATTAAACTGTAAAATGCTTTCTTTTCCCCATAGCAAAATGTCTAGAATTGCAAATAGCAGACAAAATGGTTTTAAAAACAGCAACATTTTGTTTCTGCTGCCATGGGAGGGCCTCTAAAAATGTTGGTCGGAGAAGGCGCTGTTGGCCACGCCCCCCACATCTATTTCTCCACCTAGTCAGGTGAACAGGGCCTTGCCCTTTATTATGATAAACAAGCCGGGCAACCATTTCACCAGAGCGGTTGTCTTGGTTGCACTTGTTTTCTAAGATCACTGGTGTCTGGTAATGTACAGGAATGATTCACCTCTCAGTTCACTCTCTCTGGGAGTATAATTAACGTCACCTCTCTATTGGCCCATTCCTGTGGCAAACTATCCAGACCTGTTCTGTAACCCCAGAGGGAGGTTTCATGTGGTGTTAATATAGAGCTGAATGAACACACAATCAACTGGTGACACAATGTACTGAGGCTATTGTACCAAAGTGGCACAGGTGTAATAGTAATAGGTCAGGTGGTTTCTTTTTGACGCCACACTAACTATACTGGTCCCAGTTTCGATCAGTTCCCCAGAAAAGGGATCTGGCTGGTTCATCTACTTTGGGAAAGTGAGGCTTAAACCAATCCCATGGACATACAGTTTATCGTTTATGTGTGTATTTTCTGTTAATGCCTAGGCAAATGCAAGGGCATCCGGTTATGTTATGTTGGTGTACAGTGTTAAATCTGTTTGTAATCCATTTGAGGTTAACACAGCAGTGCTGGTGATCCTTTTAATCTGTATCTTATTGAATCACAGACCTGATCAGGGTCAGATCGGCCTAGCCCCCTCCGACAATACACTCACTACCATTGCAGAATAAATTATTAGTCACATCGCATTGCTTTGCAATTCCTGTGGAGGGAGGATGGTGGAAGTGTGTATTTTAAAGCCATGTTCCCTTGGTATTCATGGAAACGTGATTATCAGGGGGCGCTTATTGCTACACTAGGAATTCAGGAAGCTATTCTTCTTCTAAATGTGGTTGCGTTTAGGGAACTTGGGTAGTCTGAGGGAGCTTCACCGGATGACATGATATTAGCTAATTAGCCCAAATGTGTCTGTTCTTCTTTCAAGCTTACCATCAAAGCAACTTATTCATTAGATTCATCTCGATTCTAGATAACATCCGCTGTTACAGGGCCATGGACAAAACAAGAAAATAAAAACCTAAACAGTCCTATCTGGTGCAAACACAGAGACGTCCCGAACCTCACTGACTAACACTGATTGGCCACTCTGTGCAGGTAGGTGTCGTGAATCCTCGGGCATGTCGTAGTTGAAGACGATGTTGACGCGCTCAATGTCCATCCCTCGGCCAAACAGGTTGGTGGCCACCAGGATCCGCCTTTGGAAGTCCTTGAACTGCTGGTACCGGGAAAGCCTGGGGGAGGAAGGGGGGCACCCATAGATTTAGAATAAGTAGAACAGGCATTCTACATCCTGCTTCACTCCTGTGGGTACACTGAAACTGTGACCCACAAACATGTTGTCTGAGAGAAAGTTCTTGTTAAGTCGATCTGGATAACAGCTTCTGCTACATGACTATTATAGAAAATGTGCAAGTAAATGAGATTCTCAATTTGATTGTGCAACTCCTCATTCCTCTCCTTTTGAAAAAAAGTCAACAGTAACTGAGGAGAGGAGGAAATGTGCTTGTATGAAATTAGACTCCATTCACACATAATGCAAATGACATTTACAGGGGTGGAATCCCAAATTAAAATGTGTAAAGTAGTAAAAGACATTTAGCTAGATATTGTATGGACAAAAACGATATGCTACTTATCGTTTTAAATATGTGCATGCTTCTCAGAGTAAACAGCTGATTGAAAGGGGAGGGGTAGATCTCAACTTCAGCAAAGGACACTTATGCTTCCTCAGCAGGAGGCGAGGACACCGTTTGCCTACTAACGAACTGACACTCCTCAACCACTTATCGGTTTACTGATAAGAGGACGGAAAAGCCGAGGACATTCTTTTGTCCAAATCAGTAATTCCCAATGAAAGCCAAGACCCAATCCCAAATCTGGTTCCTAAACCCTATGCACTTAATAATATCTGAGATGACTTGAAGTGTAAGCAATATCCTAATATTGCTTATACCAATCAAAACTGCTCAGATTTTAACAAGTGCATAGACTGTAGGGTTTAGCCAGTGATTTCTTCCTCTCCATCAGAACCCACCTCTCCTCCTGGGCCATGCCCCTGTGGATGGCGATGCAGGGAATTCTGCTCCACCAGCAGCTGAGACAGAGCCACACAGCGCTGCACAGACTTCACAAAGATCACCACCTTCAGACAGGGGAGAAAATGGCAGTGAGACACGAAGACAAACATGGGGCACAAAATCCATGCTGCATCTGATATGGCACCCTGGCTTTACCCTGGTCAAATAAATGTACACTCTGAAGACGAAAAACACAGGGCATAAAACTCACAGGCAGAAACCGGTGCATAGACTTAGTTCACTTGAATGAGTAAAATTGTATTTAAACACGTGACTTTCAAATCCATGGACAAAATACATTCAACTCACTCAGATTAAAACTAAAATAAATTACGTTTTAGCATTCAATTCTCTGAAAAGACCTCTGTTGGTACCTGGTTGAACTCGAGCAGGTCGAAGAGCAATTGCAGGGGTTCTCCTCGCTATCCTTCAGCTTGCAGTAGTACTGCTGCAGGCCGTGCAGCGAACAGCTTGGTCTCATCGTCCACAAACACCTCCATGGGCTACAGGAGATATTCATTGAGCACCAAACAGAACACAGGGAGGGACTACAGGACTTCCAGTGCTAAACATTTAGCTAGTGTGTCCTAATGAATAGAACATGGGGAAATGTCACTCTGGGACAGTTTTATAAACCGAGCCACATTAAGTGAAAAACAGGAGTAAAACCACATTCTGTGTGTTGGTGAATGAAGAACTACAAATGTGTCATCTCAGATATTATTAAGTGCATAGGGTTTAGGGGTAGATTTGGGATTGGGTCTTGGCTTTCATTGGGAATTACTGATTTTTGAACATCAATTACAAGTACTAGAGCTGGATGGAACTTTATTTTTCAATATTCACAGCTTTAATGCCAGGACTGTTCCTCCCGAAAATGTCCAGAGCCCCAGACCCAGGTTAAGAGAGGGTCAACTCTGGCCACTTTTGAGACAGACAGTCACGAGCAGGCAAAGCTTAGAGAGGCTAGATTGGAACTTATTACATGAATATTAAGACATATCCAAAATCATTTTAAAAACAAAAAAAGGGGGCAATCAGTAGTTTCTACATCAATTTTTAGACATTTAAAATGAAAAAGAATAACAAATGCCCATGAGCTTAGTTCAACTTTCGTACCCCACCAGAACCCAAAATACAAGCTTGTTTCATTCCATTGCTTGTAAACAAAGTAAACGCAAAAATAAACTATGTAGTCTCAAAACATGGTCAAAATGATAATTCTGATATCATTGACGGTCAGTCCTTGCATATAGCTCTACGAATTTCAGAGTGGTTAAATTTCTCCAGACCTATCCCTCCAAAACAGGGGCGAGGAAGATGCTTCATTAATGTTTATACTGCCGATTGCCTCTTCAAAGTGCAATTTAGGGAGATGGGTTCATCTGTGTGTGTGTGTGTGTGTGTGTGTGTAAAACTGCAACTTTAAGTTTCAGAACATGTACATAACCACGGGTTATAAGAAACCCTTCAACGTACATCCTGCATGAACTTGCGGCAGACAGGACGGATCTCTTTGCTTAGGGTGGCGCTGAACATCATGCACTGCTTCTCGTGGGGTGTGAGCCTGAAGATGTCCTGAACATCACACCTCATGTCTGAGGGGAGAGACGATAGGAAAATTATATGGCCGTCTCAAAAAAGTCAACCCACTCAGCCTGAAATCTGAGGACTACATAAAAATGTAAATAATTCCCTACATTTTGGCTAAAGTGCCTAAGTGGTACTTAAGTCACACAATCTATCCCATCCTGTTCCAAGATCCATTACTGCTTAGTAACAGCACAGTAACTAATATAAACAGATGTAGATCCCAGATACTACAATCACCAGCACAGACACCTGGTAGACAGAGTTCTCATGGGGGCAGTTCTTCGTTTCGTCCTTCTTGATGGATGGCTGCCTGCAGAGCATGTACTTGGAGAGAGAGGTAGGGGAGGATGTTTAATACAGAGCTCTCTGACAGCAGAGAAACAAAAAGCACACAAGATTATCCAATAGGATAGAACAGCATTGTAAACAGTGAGATTAAAGGAGAACAAATTCAGACTGCAATTGGCCCAGCGTCATTAGGGTTTGGCCGGGGTAGGCCATCATTGTAAATAAGAATTTGTTCTTAACTGACTTGCCTAGTCCAAAAAAGTTAAATAAAGTTGGCGATTAGGCACTTTCTTATGCAAGTATCCCCAGATACAGATTAAGCCTATTCCTAAACTACAAAGCACTCAATGGATTCTCCATCGAAAGCTATTTTTAGTAAAGGAGGATGTAACAGCAATTCAGTTGCTGCATCCACAATGTAGAGATTAATTTCATTATTCAACCACTCACCTGCCCGTCCACAGGCTCAATCTGCTGCAGGGTGGCCAGTACAAACACAGCCGTCTTGCCCATACCATACTTGGCCTGGCACAGGATGTCCATGCCCAGGATGGCCTGTGGGATGCACTCATGTTGGACTGAAAGACAGAAACGTAACTAGGAAGTTAGTTATGAACAAATTCTTATTTACAATGACGGCCTACCAAGAGGCCTCCTACGGGGATTGGGGCCTGGATTTAACATAAAAAAATATATATAGGACAAAACACACATCAACACATGACAACAGCATGGTAGCAGCACAAAACATTGTACAAACATTGGGCACAGACAACAGCACAAAGGGCAAGAAGGTAGACAACACATCACACTGACAGTTGTGGCTGCTTTGTAAGAGTGTCCATGATTGAGTCTTTTAATGAAGAGATTGAGATAAAACTGTACAGTCACTAGGGGCAGAAAACTGAAGAGAGGAGCAACCCAGGGATGTTTGCGCTTTGGGGACCTTTAACAGAATGTTACTGGCAGAACAGGTGTTGTGTGTGGAGTATGAGGGCTGCAGTAGATATCTCAGATAGGGGAGGGGAGTGAGGCCTAAGAGGGTTTATAAATAAGCATCAACCAGTGGGTCTTGCGACAGGTATACAGAGATGACCAGTTTAAGTATGATGTGATGCTTGAAGGGGCATACATGTATAACTCATAGTCGGAGTCCCAAATGACACCCTATATATTGTGGATTACTTTCGACCAGGGCCCAGTCACACACAGCGCTAGTTTTGAACAAAGCCCTATGGGCCCAGCTCAATAGTAGTACACTATGTCAGGAATAGGGTGCCATTTGACACACAGAATGGACAAAGTCAAAAACAGTCCTTGGTTGAAGGTGGGAAGTGCCTGTGAGGCTCACCTTCAGAGGGATGTTCAAAGCCACAGTCGACAATGGCGCGGAGCAGCTCTAGTTTGAGCAGGAAGTCTCGGAAGGCGGAGCTGTGGATGGAGACTAAGAGCCCTTTACCTCCTCCTTGCCCGCAGGTGTGGCGGTCTCCGGGGCAAACTGAGGCTCCTCATCCTCTTCATAGTCCAACAGCTCGTTGTCAACGTCGTTCTCTGCCATTCTAGAGAAGGGGTACTTGCGTTTAGTTGAAGTTAGGACACACTGGAGACTACTTGGGGGAGGGGATGGGGGGCCTGTATCAACAATACAGTAAATTCAGAAGGTTAATTGAAATGCCAATTCAATAATCTATGTACAATTCCTCACCATCTAACCTTAGTTATATTACATGAGGATTCCAATTCTTGTAATTTCACTTTCTGAATTGAATCCTAGTGAAACATCACCGTCTAGCACAGGGTTTTCCATATTCGGTCCTTGGGACTCCAAGGGTTGCACGTTTCCCCCCCAACATTACACAGCTGACTTAATCAAAGCTTGACGCTTATTTGAATCAGCTGTGTAGTGCTACGGCAAAACCCCCTGAGGTCCCTCGGACCGTGTTTGGGAAACACTCGTCTAATGTATATTCCTACATAGCATTAGCTAGCTGCTAATAATGCTAGTAGCAGGCCGCACGCACACCGCCAAAGCTGGACACTACGCAAAAAGGGAAGCGAATACATTTGGCACATAATCATTACAATTTCCTAGCTAAAAACAAGTATTGGACCAGCAACCACCCTGCAACTCAGTTTACAGTAGTTAGACAGTTGCACGATTCAATCAAGTTGAACAAGGAATCATGCCTCACTCTCCGCACAAACAATGGCAGCCGCCTCCTCATTCAAACTGTGTGACAGCAAAGTGCTATAAAGGAAATAGGTTCCAAATGCAAGGTGAATATTCAGAAATAACGTTGGCTCAAATTAATAACGAGCAAGACATTTCTAAGGTCTAACTTGACCTAAAATGTAATTCTCGGAACCAACCTGCGACACACTGCTAGCAGAAGTTAACTACTAACTGACACGACCGTGCTAGTACTAGCGTTAGCTTGACGCAATGCTAAATGTGTTAGTTAGCTAGCCAGATTGCACAAGGTTTTCGCAAAGATTTTAACAAAAATATACTCGAACATGGCTGCTATTTGTGAGCATTATGGAAAGAAAAATATGTTTCTTATTTACAATTGATGCAGATATTGAAAATTACTCAATACTGCACATTTTTTATGTAATTAAAATCGGCTTCGAGTATCACTGCTAGCTAGGTTCACAGGGGCAGTCTAGAAGCACTGTGCTCGTGTATTCGTGGCCACTATTGGTCCATTTTAAAGGCAATCTCAACAAACCGACCTGAAAACGAACCGTCTAATTTAATGCCGATCTTGATTTTCAATATCTGCATCAAATGCCGATCGGGATTTCGCACGCTGCCCTAAACTAAATTGTAGGCATAATTTCTTGTTTGACAACACTGGTATGAAAAAAGTACACTGATAACCTTATTCAGCAATAATGTAAACATTTATGATTTCTGTCAATTATAGCTACGTGTGACTAGGTTTCCTCATCCAGAAAAAAATCTGAATTTAGATTAGATTTCAATCGATTAGATTATTAGTCGGTCGGAGATGTAATTGTAGGGTACAGTGAAATTCTTAAGATCTGAACTCCAACAGTGCAGGTCAAAAGATAAGTGAATGAAGTGAATGAAACAATAATACGAATATGTGTAACCGGTGCTATACTGCACCGCTGTAACTCTACGTTGTGTGTGGTTGATTGAGACTAGACGTGGACTTTGGAGACCTGGTAGTTTTAATCAAGCAGTTTTGCAATCAAAGAAATAAAACAGAGCACATGTGTTCATCGTCGCCTCTTCTCTGCATACAAACTAGTCTCTCCTTATTATACATCATATTTTGATAAAACCACATACCTGCCAAAAGGAAATAAAACATTTGTAGAGCACATATGTTCTGCGAATCGTGGCCTCTTTCTACAGTAGATACACAATAGGAGGGACTGGGATCATTCGAGGAGCTAGCCATCGTTCACACATACAATAAATAGCCTGCTAATACCTTAGCTAGCTATTAACCACATGTTGAATTCAGAATGTTGATATCATCCTAAAAGTACAATTACAAGTGCATCTTAACAATACCATCCACTTATGAGTAACCTCCAAATACACATCATTATTCATGAACAAAACACTGTGTGTATGACTTTGTACTGAAAAAAATCAAACTTTTCTAAAGACATAAAAAACGTGACTACCTCTCTCAGGATACAAAATTATTTGAGCATGCAGGGCAAAACGTAAGAACACACTCCACTTCAGCCAGGATGCAGGCATGCATAATAACAAATCAACACGACATATTAATATATGAACCTGGTGAAATTCACATAGTACTTTAACAACTGTTACATATGCATACTATATACATATTTATTTACAACATTTACAAACCAACAGCCTGCATTCATCCAGTTTGTATACATTATGATAGATATGTGACATGAAGCTATATTGGGCAATTTGGGCAAAGGCGTAACAATGACTGTCTTGGACAAATAGACATTTGATCATATCAGCTTACTACATCTGTCTTCCCTCACCAAACCCATCAATGATTTGATTTATTTGACTATAATATATCAGTTATGGCCAACAGAGGGCAACATTTATCCATATAATACGATAAAACCTCATTGAACCTAAATTAATTGAGTTACATTGTAAACATTTTTCAGATATCGTATGTGATCAGAAAAAATGCATTAATTTCCCGGAGTGGTCGCTCTGTGCTTTTGTAGTTGACGTCATAATGTACGATGAGATATAGAAGCCTATGACGTAAACGAACTCAAGAAAATGTTCAGTGCGCTACTTTTGCCTCAGTTGAGTTGATGCTTTGCAAAGGACAGTCATCCTCATGTTCAAATAAATCACTTTGAGTGGACAAAGAAGACATTCTGTGTAAGTACAGCATAACTGGCCAAGATGTTGTAAAAAAAATGTTTGAAATGTATTTAAAAATGTATTTGTTTATTTAAAAAAATGTCAGGTCCAATCTGAAGGGTTCCTGAAAGCACAATGGATAGAAATCATAAACCGTTGAGAAAAATTATTCTAAAAGTAAGTCTCATAAGTGATAAAAAAATGTTTGTTCATTCTGGGGCTATCCCTCTTGATATGTAATGAGGCTATCTTCTTGGTAGTATAACCTATATGCTGTAAAAACAGATTGATATGATTTATAGTTGGAAAAGTGGGCATAATTAATTCAGGGCTAAGGTTAAATGTATTTCCTTATGTTCATATACCCCAGGCTGGGACCCTCCAAGCTAGTGCTGGAGAGCAGGTCCTCCAGACAGACATCACTGACCATGATGGACTAAGGCTGCCAGCCCTGGTAGACTGCCCCTTGACAGCCCCTAAAGGTAAGAAAACATCTTATAGTTCTGTTGCAAAACGTCTGGTTGTAACGGAGACCAGTTGGATGCAATCTAGTAATATGACGTGTTGAAAACCAGTTTACAACGCGATAATAAAGCCATTAAGACACATGGACCACCTACTAAACTCAGCAAAAAGAAACGTCCCTTTTTCAGAACCATGTATTTTAAAGATAATTCGTAAAAATCCAAATATCTTCACAGATCTTCATTGTGAAGGGTTTTAACACTGTTTCCCATGCTTGTTCAATGAACCGTAAACAATTTATGAACATGCACCTGTGGAACGGTCGTTAAGACACTAACAGCTTACAGACGGTAGGCAATTAAGGTCACAGTTGTGAAATCTTAGGACACTAAAGAGGCCTTTCTACTGACTCTGAAAAACACCAAAAGAAAGATGCCCAGGGTCCTACTCATCTGCATGAACGTGCCTTAGGCATGCATCACACCTGCAGGACAAGTACAGGATGGCAACAACAACTGCCCGAGTTACACCAGGAACGCACAATCCCTCCATCAGTGCTCAGACTGTCGCAATAGGCTGAGAGAGACTGGACTGAGGGCTTGTAGGCCTGTTGTAAGGCAGCTCCTCACCAGACATCGGCACAACGTCACCTATAGGCACAAACCCAACCGTCGCTGGACCACACAGGACTGGCAAAAGTGCTCTTTACTGACAAGTCGCGGTTTTGTCTCACTAGAGGTAATGGTCGGATTTGCGTTTATCGTCGAAAGGAATGAGCATTACACCGAGGCCTGTACTCTGGAGCAGGATCGATTTGGAGGTGGAGGGTCCGTCAAGGTCTGGGCGGTGTGTCACAGCATCATCGGACTGAGCTTGTTGTCATTGCAGGCAATCTCAACGCTGTGCGTTAAAGGGAAGACTGCCTCCTCCCTCATGTGGTACCCTTCCTCCAGGCTCATCGTGACATAACCCTCCAGCATGACAATGCCACCAGCCATACTGCTCGTTCTGTGCGTGATTTCCTGCAAGACAGGAATGTCAGTGTTCTGCCATGGCCAGCGAACAGCCGGTTTCAATCCCATTGAGTATGTCTGGGACCTGTTGGATCGGAGGGTGAGGGGCTAGGGCCATTCCCCCAGAAATGTGCAGGAACTTGCAGGTGCCTTGGTGGAAGAGTGGGATAACATTTTCCTATTTAATTTTTAAGAGTGGGTTAACATCTCACAGCAAGAACTGCCAAATTTAGTGCAGCCCATGAGGAGGAGATGCACTGCAGTACTTAATGCAGCTGGTGGCCACACCAGTTACTGACTGTTACTTTTGATTTTGACCCTTCCTTTGTTCAGGGACACATTATTCTATTTCTGTTACTCACATGTCTGTGGAACTTGTTCAGTTTATGTCTCAGTTGTTGAATCTTGTTATGTTCATACAAATATTTACACATGTTAAGTTTGCTGAAAATAAACGCAGTTGACAGTGAGAGGGCGTTTTTTTTGCTGAGTTTAGTTAGAACTAATAGTTTTGGAATTCAGATTTTAATTCTGATTGTAATTCTAAGGTTATGGTTTATAGCTGGAAAAGTGGGCATAATAATGGAGGGCTTAAGTTCTATGTATTTCCTTATGTTCCTATACCCCAGGTTGGGACCCTCCAAGCTAGTGCTAGAGAGCAAGTGCTCCAGACAGATGTCCATTCGGCTGGCCATGATGGACTAAGCCTGCCAGCCCTGGTAGACTGCCTCCAGGATAGCCCTCGAAAGGCAGATGTCCATTCCGCTGGCCATGATGGACTAAGCCTGCCAGCCCTGGTAGACTGCCTCCAGGATAGCCCTCGAAAGGCAGATGTCCATTCCGCTGGCCATGATGGACTAAGCCTGCCAGCCCTGGTAGACTGCCTCCAGGATAGCCCTCGAAAGGTAAGAAACATCTTTTAGTTCTGTTGCAAAACATCTGGTTGTAAAACATCTGGTTGTCACGGAGGCCAGTTGGTTGCAATCTAGTAATACGACGGGTTGAAAACCAGTTTACAACGCGATAATAACGCCATTAAAACACATGGACCACCTACTAGTTAGAACTAATAGTATTTTAATTCTGATTCTAATTCTAAGGTTAACCCTTATGTGACATGTCACTCAGTACCATCATGCCTATGGTGAAAAATGTGGTTTCTATGGTGATAAGATTTCCCCACTGTTGTTATTTGTCTCAGAACCTTGTGCCGAAGCCCCCGCAAGGCCCCAGGCCCAGCCGAGAGGCAAATATAGCAAAGGCAGAAAAGAAGGCCACAGAGGTTATCAAGGCTAGAAAGTCTAGGGAGCCTAAGTCAGGGGTGAAAAAACTAAGCCGCCAAGTAGTTGGTATGTTGGCACTGCCTCAAACTCTAACTCAAACAACCAGTTACAGTGAGTATTCATCTCCACTTCCAAAATACCTGGATTTATTGATAGAATTCTAAAACGATATATGGTGGAAGGATCCACTAATGTTTACGATCCTCTTTCTGTAGGTGTCCTGCCAGCTATCAAGAAGGGCACTAAAGTTACCCTCCAGTCCTCCAGCTCCCTCTCCGATGACAACAAGGAGGCACTAGGTTAGTTATTATGTTGTTTTTACCGTCTTTTGCACCCGCACATTCCCTTCTTTCTTTTCTCTTATTGTCAGTAATGGTATTTTCATTTTCTCTCCTCTTTTTTCTTATTTTTCTATACAGTGTTTGGAGACATGTTATGTGTGAAGAATTACTTTAAATCAAATGTCAAACTCATTCTATAGAGGCCGGGTTTCTGCAGGGTTTCACTCCACCCTTGATTGATGAATTAAGGTCACTAATTAATAAGAAACTCCTCTAACCTGGTTGTCTAGGTCTTAATTAAAGGAAAAAACTAAAACCCGCAGACACTTAGCCCTCCATGGAATGAGTTTGACAACCCTGTATTAAATACATTTTGATTTGACTAGGGCCGTCTGCCAGGTCCTGACCACCAGGGTGGGAGACATCTGAACAGTACCTGCAACGACGATTACAAGGCCAGGCTCATCATCCAGAAGGTACACTTATAACCTGTTTTGCCCATATGACCAGTAATAACCAGTGTATTACCATTATAGTAAATGTACTAGATACTGCATAGTGTAAAACATGGATGTGACTTTGAACCAGTTCAGAATATGAGTGTGTTATCTTAGGATTGGATTCCGGTGCCAGGGAAAGGTTCCCTGACTCTCCGTGTTCATCTTCCCCCAAGGACGAAGAGGAGGTGGTTGTAAGTGTCATGACTGTCTCATACCCTAAACCCTCCACCTCAACCCAGGCAGCATGGGCAGCTCCTGCCCAGACTCTGGAAGAAGAGGTGGGGGAAGCTGAGGTCTCCGAGATGAATGACAGCTCCCTGATGCCCACCAAGAACAGACAGGACCCCCTGGAGAAGATTCCCTCCCTCCTACCAGGCAAGGAGGACATCCTACTTCGCAGCACTCCCTCGGCCACCGTCATGAGCCCCCAGACTCTGAAGTTTATTCTCCACGGCATCATGTGCCGACTGGAGGCCTCAGAGTCCCCCCAGACAAGGAGGGCCAATGACCCCTTCAGGCTGATGAAGGATCTCTTTGTGGAGGTCCAGCATGCCCTGAAATATGCTGACATCTCTGTCGTCTTTGGCCTGGAGGAGAGCATCCAATTCAGTGGTGAGGATGCGGTGAAGGCCATCGTGAAGACTGCGGCTAAAAGATTGTCCCTGCGTTCGGACTCCAACCGGGCTCAACTGCGTGCCGCACGCTCTGGTAGCGAGGCAGCCATCAGGTGCATGGCGGACACCATCACACAAGTCATAGAGGACTGGAGTTTCAAGGCCATTTTGGAGCCAGGAGGAGCCGTGGTAGTGGGAGGTCACACTCCTCAACCTCCTCAAGGAGTGACGTCACCCTCACCGAGGAGCTCCTGGCTTGGAGGGAAACCTAGAAGAGGACCTAGAGGAGATGGCTGATGACAGCACTGGTTTGGAAAAGACCAGTGTGAGCTCAGCCATCTCTGAGAAGTCCCAGGTAATTAGCTACCTTTCTGAAAGCACCAAGCCCATCAGCAGCGCCCTCTCCACAGACCTCGAGGACATCACCTCCACACAGGTGAGACGGCCAAGAACCAGTAGATCGTTTTGTTATTTGGGCTGTTTGATTGTGAGGCATCGACTCATATCTGTTTCTCTCTCTACTAAGAAAAAAGAGAAGGAAGAGGCTATGAAAAAAGAAGTGAGGAAGTCAGGAAATAAGAAGCGAGGAAATAACAAGAACCAGAAGAAGAACAAGGTGTCTCCTCTTGGCAATGATAGTAAGTCCTCATTTCTGTCAGTCAACATGTGCATCTGTCTTCAGCACACTATTGTAATGTAAGGACGGAGACTATGATAAAGTTATCAGGGTCTTATTCATTAGCCACTAAATGGAAGACAGCGGACTAAAACAGGAGGAACTTTCTTGAACTTGCCAATAACAAATGCTTGTTTTTGTTTTCTGTTTCAAAATATTTTGCTACTGTGTACCCTAATGAACACGACCCTGATTTCATGCCTTGTTCTCTGTCACCTGTTCAGGTACTGTGGCTGCAGATGAGCCTAAGAAAAAACAGTCTCTCCTCCCGCGGATCACAGCCGCCCTGGCAAAACTATTTTGCTTCCCCTGCAAAATAAAAATGCAAAAAGTAACTGTGCAGAAGACGAGTTTGGGAAAACCTGCTGCCACTTCCCCCAACCCACCTTCTAAATAAACTCTCAAAGCCAACAGAAGAGGGAGGAGACAACCCCCTACTCAAAACTCATTTATTACACCCCATTTAATTCAATAAACACAACGTGCAGCTATTTTGATCTTCTTCTACTTGAGTTTTTTTTTTACAGACCAACCTGCATGCTATAGATTCTTAAGGTCAATTTGCTGTCTACTACAGTATCATTGTTATGAGTATGTTCACTGTGCCAGTCATTATAGCCAGTATAGGCTATAATAACCTAACCTAGTGCAATTGACATAAGAGTTACATTTGAATAATTCCCTCATTTTATATATTGTTTTAGAGGGAATAAATCTCTAAAGCACTATAGAGTGCCGTCCCTAGGAGGGTGCATCACTTGAGTGGGTTGAGTCACTGATGTGATCTTCCTGTCTGGGTTGGCGCTCCCTCCTTGGGTTGTGCCAAGGCAGAGATCTTTGTGGGCTATACTCGGCCTTGTCTCAGGATGGTAAGTTGGTGGTTGAAGATATCTCTCAAGTGGTGTGGGGGGCTGTGCTTTGGCAAAGTGGGTGGGTTATATCCTTCCTGTTTGGCTCTGTCCGGGGTATCATCGGATGGGGCCACAGTGTCTCCTGACCCCTCCTGTCTCAGCCTCCAGTATTTATGCTGTAGTAGTTTGTGTCGGGGCTAGGGTCAGTTTGTTATATCTGGAGTACTTCTCCTGTCTTATCCGGTGTCCTGTGTGAATTTAAGTACAAGCCTAAGATCACCATGCGCAATGCCAAGCATTGGCTGGAGTGGCGTAAAGCTTGCCGCCATTGGACTCTGGAGCAGTAGAAACGCATTCTCTGGAGTGATGAATCACGCTTCACCAGCTGGTAGTCCGACGGACAAATCTGGGTTTGGAGGATGCCAGGGTACCCTACCTGCCACAATGCATAGTGCCAACTAATGTTTGGAGGAGGAATAACGAATTGCCTGGGGCTGTTTTCATGGTTCGGGATAGGACATTTAGATCCAGTGAAGGGAAATCCTTAACGCTACAGCATACAATGACATTCTTTACGATGCCCTTTCCTGTTTTAGCATGACAATGCCTCAGTGCACAAAGGGAGTTCCAAACAGAAATGGTTTGCCGAGGTTGGTGTGGAAGAACTTGACTGGCCTGCACAGAGCCCTGACCTTAACCCATCAAACAGCTTTTTTTTTCTTTTAGCTTAATATTGCGGATAGAATGTTGCTTCCAATGTAATTGTCTGCATCATTTCCAATCCCCATATTTTGGGGTAAATATATATATCCATACACGCATGCATATATATATGTACACACATACCTATATAGACATACATACTTTTTAAAAATATACCCCGCAAACTCTACCGCCGATCCCCAATACCAAAATAAATGATCTAATGACTCTGCCTCCTCACAGCAGATTCTGCAGAGCTTGGAAGATTGTATCCCCCATATATATAACATTCTATTAGTTGCAAGAATTTTGTATAGTAATTTATATTTAAAAATTCTAAGTTTTGAATCCGGCGCTGTTTTGCGTATCAATTCATAAACCATGTGCCATGGAATGGGTACATCGAAAATCTCTTCCCAACTATTTTGCAATTTATATGGCACAGCGGTCTTTTTTTTGGTCCTTAAATGAAATTGGTATATGTTTTTATTTATCACACTTTTCTTTAACCATTTATGTTCTTTAATACAGGGCCGACATACAAGTTCCTTACTTTTTCCCCTTCTACTTGCCTCTTCCATTTTTGTGGTAATGCTGCAATTAATTGGTTGTAATTTTGGGTAGAGCAGACATTTCCATATGTCTGTGTTAGCTGCATGTGTGACATAACTCCACCAGTCCTATTTATGATATCATTCACTAAAATTATACCTTTTTAAAAATTTCTTCGATAAATACAATTTTTTTAATCAAATACTATATTTGAATTTAACCACAATATTTGTTGTACTATTTGTTCCGTCCTTTCAGGTGGATTAAACTGAAATTGCAACCAACTTTCTAAGGCTTGTTTAAAAAATACAGATATTTCGGAGATTATTTCCTTTTCAAACAACCGAAAGTGAGCAGGTGTAATCTGAATAAGGGGGAAAAGACCCTTCCTGAATATAGGATGAGACATGAGAACCAGTTTGGATTTAAGTATAACTTTTGTATGACTGATGCCTTTAGTGAGAGGTCTAATGCTTTAATATTTAATCATTTCTGCCCACCGAATTCATACTCGTTATATAAATAGGCCCTTTTAATTTTATCTGGTTTTCCGTTCAAATAAAATTGAATATTTTTGTTCATATCATTTAAAAAGCAAGTCACTAGGTGTAGGCAAAACCATAAGCAAATAGGTCAACTGTGATATAACTAAGGAGTTAATCAGGGTGATTTTCTACAAATAGACAGGTATTTTCCTTTCCAAGGTAGCAAGATCTTATCTATTTTTGCTAACTTTCCATAAAAAATTATTGGAGTGAGATCATTTCTCTCTTTTTGGGATTTGTATGCAGTATGTCCACATCTCCATCAGACCATTTAATTGGTAAACTACATGGTAATGTAAAATGTGCATTTTTAAGGATCCAATATGTAATATGGTACATTTATCATAATTTGGTTTTAATACAGAGAGGATAGCAAAAGTATCTAGAGGCCGTGGAGAGACTCCAATTGTGGTTTTAAAAGAAAACATGAATCATCAGCGAACAATGACACCTTCGTTTTTAAGCCCGGATTTCTATTCCCTTAATATTATTGTTTGATCTTATCTTTGCAGCTAACACTTCGATGGCAATAATAAATAGATATGCCGATAGTGGACAACCTTGTTTTACTCCTCTAGATAGTTTAAAACTTTCTGAGATGTAGCCATTATTTACTATTTTACACCTAGGGTTACTATACATAACCCATTTTATAAGAGATTCCCCAAAATTGAAATATTCTAGGCATTTAAATATAAACTCCAGTCGTACTTTATCAAAAGCCTTTTCTAAATCAGCTATGAAAACCGATATTTCAGTGTTCTATTGTTTCCAGTACTTGTCTTATATTATCTCCAATGTATCGTCCATGTTAAAAACCTGTCTGATTAGGATGAATAATATCTGACAATATTTTTAAAATTCTATGTGCCAAGCCTTTTGCTATGATTTTTGCATCACAACACTGAAGTGTAAGAGGTCTCCAATGTTTTAAACGGACTGGATCTTTATATATACCACTTGGGTCCTGTTTCAGTAATAATGATATCAGACCTTCTTGTTGCGTGTCTGATAATCTACCATTTATATAGGAGTGGTTAAAACAAGCCAATAATGTTCCTTTGAGTATACCAAAAAAAGTTTTGTATACTTCCAATGGTATGCCATCCAGCCCTGGAGTTTTCCCATCCGTAAAGGCCCCAATTGCCTCAAGCAGTTCCTCCTCTGTAATTTGGCCTTCACATGAGTGAACAGCTTTGGAATTAATTGGAACACCGACTGCGAGCCAGGTTTAATCGCCCAGCATCATTGCCCGACTTCACTAATGCTTTTGTGGATGAATTGGAAGTAAGTAGCAAGTCCCCGCAGCAATGATCCAACATCTAGTGGAAAGCCTTCCCAGAAGAGTGGAGGCTGTTATAGCACCAAAAGGGGGACAAACTCTATAATAATGCCCATGATTTGTAATGAGATGTTTGACAAGCTTTTGGTCATGAAGTGTAGCATAAGAACACAACACAAGCCATGGCAACATGTGTAGAATTGCAGGAAATTAGCTTAATTAAACTGTAAAATGCTTTCTTTTCCCCATAGCAAAATGTTTTAAAAATTGCAAATTTTGTTTCTGCTGACAAAATGGTTCTAAAAATGTTGGAGAAGGCGCTGTTGGCCACGCCCCACATCCATTTCTCCACCTAGTCAGGTGAACAGGGACCTTGCCCTTTATTATGATAAACAAGCCCGGGCAACCATTTCACCAGAGCGGTTGTCTTGGTTGCACTTGTTTTCTAAGATCACTGGTGTCTGGTAATGTACAGGAATGATTCACCTCATCACTCTCTCTGGGAGTATAATTAACGTCACCTCTCTATTGGCCCATTCCAGTGTGTGTGGCAAACTATCCAGACCTGTTCTGTAACCCCAGAGGAGGTTTCATGTGGTGTTAATATAGAGCTGAATGAACACACAATCAACTGGTGACACAATGTACTGAGGCTATTGTACCAAAGTGGCACAGGTGTAATAGTAATAGGTCAGGTGGTTTCTTTTTGGCGACACACTAACTATACTGGTCCCAGTTTCGATCAGTTCCCCAGAAAAGGGGATCTGGTTGGTTCATCTACTTTGGGAAAGTGAGGCTTAAACCAATCCCATGGACATACCGTGTATCGTTTATGTGTGTATTTTCTGTTAATGCCTAGGCAAATGCAAGGGCATCCGGGGTTATGTTGGTGTACAGTGTTAAATCTGTTTGTAATCCATTTGAGGTTAACGCAGCAGTGCTGGTGATCCTTTTAATCTGTATCTTATTGAATCACAGACCTGATCAGGGTCAGATCGGCCTAGCCCCCCCTCCGACAATACACTCACTACCATTGCAGAATAAATTATTAGTCACATCGCATTGCTTTGCAATTCCTGTGGAGGGAGGATGGTGGAAGTGTGTATTTTAAAGCCATGTTCCCCTTGGTATTCATGGAAACGTGATTATCAGGAGGGCGCTTATTGCTACACTAGGAATTCAGGAAGCTATTCTTCTTCTAAATGTGGTTGCGTTTAGGGAACTTGGGTAGTCTGAGGGAGCTTCACCGGATGACATGATATTAGCTAATTAGCCCAAATGTGTCTGTTCTTCTTTCAAGCTTACCATCAAAGCAACTTATTCATTAGATTCATCTCGATTCTAGATAACATCCGCTGTACAGGGCCATGGACCGAAATAATGAATTTCGTCCCGAACCTCACTGCACGGGCCACTCTGTGCAGGTAGGTGTCGGAATCCTCGGGCATGTCGTAGTTGAAGACGATGTTGACGCGCTCAATGTCCATCCCTCGGCCAAACAGGTTGGTGGCCACCAGGATCCGCCTTTGGAAGTCCTTGAACTGCTGGTACCGGGAAAGCCTGGGGGAGGAAGGGGGGCACCCATAGATTTAGAATAAGTAGAACAGGCATTCTACATCCTGCTTCACTCCTGTGGGTACACTGAAACTGTGACCCACAAACATGTTGTCTGAGAGAAAGTTCTTGTTAAGTCGATCTGGATAACAGCTTCTGCTACATGACTATTATAGAAAATGTGCAAGTAAATGAGATTCTCAATTTGATTGTGCAACTCCTCATTCCTCTCCTTTTGAAAAAAAAGTCAACAGTAACTGAGGAGAGGAGGAAATGTGCTTGTATGAAATTAGACTCCATTCACACATAATGCAAATGACATTTACAGGGGTGGAATCCCAAATTAAAATGTGTAAAGTAGTAAAAGACATTTAGCTAGATATTGTATGGATAAAAACGATATGCTACTTATCGTTTTAAATATGTGCATGCTTCTCAGAGTAAACAGCTGATTGAAAGGGGAGGGGTAGATCTCAACTTCAGCAAAGGACACTTATGCTTCCTCAGCAGGAGGCGAGGACACCGTTTGCCTACTAACGAATTGACACTCCTCAACCACTTATCGGTTTACTGATAAGAGGACGGAAAAGCCGAGGACATTCTTTTGTCCAAATCAGTAATTCCCAATGAAAGCCAAGACCCAATCCCAAATCTACCCCTAAACCCTATGCACTTAATAATATCTGAGATGACTTGAAGTGTAAGCAATATCCTAATATTGCTTATACCAATCAAAACTGCTCAGATTTTAACAAGTGCATAGACTGTAGGGTTTAGCCAGTGATTTCTTCCTCTCCATCAGAACCCACCTCTCCTCCTGGGCCATGCCCCTGTGGATGGCGATTGCAGGGAAGTTCTGCTCCACCAGCAGCTGAGACAGAGCCACACAGCGCTGCACAGACTTCACAAAGATCACCACCTTCAGACAGGGAGAAAATGGCAGTGAGACACCGAAGACAAACATGGGGCACAAAATCCATGCTGCATCTGATATGGCACCCTGGCTTTACCCTGGTCAAATAAATGTACACTCTGAAGACGAAAAACACAGGGCATAAAACTCACAGGCAGAAACTTTGTCGGTGCATAGACTTAGTTCACTTGAATGAGTAAAATTGTATTTAAACACGTGACTTTCAAATCCATGGACAAAATACATTCAACTCACTCAGATTAAAACTAAAATAAATTACGTTTTAGCATTCAATTCTCTGAAAAGACCTCTGTTGGTACCTGGTTGAACTCGAGCAGGTCGAAGAGCTTTGCGGTTCTCCTCGCTATCCTTCAGCTTGCAGTAGTACTGCTGCAGGCCGTGCAGCGTCAGCTTGGTCTCATCGTCCACAAACACCTCCATGGGCTACAGGAGATATTCATTAAGCACCAAACAGAACACAGGGAGGGACTACCAGGACTTCCAGTGCTAAACATTTAGCTAGTGTGTCCTAATGAATAGAACATGGGGAAAGTGTCACTCTTTGGGACAGTTTTATTAACCGAGCCACATTAAGTGAAAAACAGGAGTAAACCACATTCTGTGTGTTGGTGAATGAAGAACTACAAATGTGTCATCTCAGATATTATTAAGTGCATAGGGTTTAGGGGTAGATTTGGGATTGGGTCTTGGCTTTCATTGGGAATTACTGATTTTTGAACATCAATTACAAGTACTAGAGCTGGATAGAACTTTATTTTTCAATATTCACAGCTTTAATGCCAGGACTGTTCCTCACGAAAATGTCCAGAGCCCCAGACCCAGGTTAAGAGAGGGTCAACTCTGGCCACTTGTGAGACAGACAGTCACGAGCAGGCAAAGCTTAGAGAGGCTAGATTGGAACTTATTACATGAATATTAAGACATATCCAAAATCATTTTAAAAACAAAAAAAGGGGGCAATCAGTAGTTTCTACATCAATTTTTAGACATTTAAAATGAAAAGAATAACAAATGCCCATGAGCTTAGTTCAACTTTCGTACCCCACCAGAACCCAAAATACAAGCTTGTTTCATTCCATTGCTTGTAAACAAAGTAAACGCAAAAATAAACTATGTAGTCTCAAAACATGGTCAAAATGATAATTCTGATATCATTGACGGTCAGTCCTTGCATATAGCTCTACGAATTTCAGAGTGGTTAAATTTCTCCAGACCTATCCCTCCAAAACAGGGGCGAGGAAGATGCTTCATTAATGTTTATACTGCCGATTGCCTCTTCAAAGTGCAATTTAGGGAGATGGGTTCATCTGTGTGTGTGTGTGTGTGTGTGTGTGTGTGTGTGTGTGTGTGTGTGTGTGTGTGTGTGTGTGTGTGTGTGTGTGTGTGTGTAAAACTGCAACTTTAAGTTTCAGAACATGTACATAACCACGGGTTATAAGAAACCCTTCAACGTACATCCTGCATGAACTTGCGGCAGACAGGACGGATCTCTTTGCTTAGGGTGGCGCTGAACATCATGCACTGCTCCTCGTGGGGTGTGAGCCTGAAGATGTCCTGAACATCACACCTCATGTCTGAGGGAGAGACGATAGGAAAATTATATGGCCGTCTCAAAAAAAAGTCAACCCACTCAGCCTGAAATCTGAGGACTACATAAAATGTAAATAATTCCCTACATTTTGGCTAAATCCTTACTTAAGTCACACAATCTATCCCATCCTGTTCCAAGATCCATTACTGCTTAGTAACAGCACAGTAACTAATATAAACAGATGTAGATCCCAGATACTACAATCACCAGCACAGACACCTGGTAGACAGAGAGAGAGGTAGGGGAGGATGTTTAATACAGAGCTCTCTGGACAGCAGAGAAACAAAAAAGCACACAAGATTATCCAATAGGATAGAACAGCATTGTAAACAGTGAGATTAAAAGGAGAACAAATTCAGACTGCAATTGGCCCAGCGTCATTAGGGTTCGGCCGGGGTAGGCCATCATTGTAAATAAGAATTTGTTCTTAACTGACTTGCCTAGTCCAAAAAAGTTAAATAAAGTTGGCGATTAGGCACTTTCTTATGCAAGTATCCCCAGATACAGATTAAGCCTATTCTAAACTACAAAGCACTCAATGGATTCTCCATCGAAAGCTATTTTTAGTAAAGGAGGGAGAATGTAACAGCAATTCAGTTGCTGCATCCACAATGTAGAGATTAATTTCATTATTCAACCACTCACCTGCCCGTCCACAGGCTCAATCTGCTGCAGGGTGGCCAGTACAAACACAGCCGTCTTGCCCATTCCATACTTGGCCTGGCACAGGATGTCCATGCCCAGGATGGCCTGTGGGATGCACTCATGTTGGACTGAAAGACAGAAACGTAACTAGGGAAGTTAGTTATGAACAAATTCGTATTTACAATGACGGCCTACCAAGAGGCCTCCTACGGGGATTGGGGCCTGGGATTTAACATAAAAAAATATATATAGGACAAAACACACATCAACACATGACAACAGCATGGTAGCAGCACAAAACATTGTACAAACATTGGGCACAGACAACAGCACAAAGGGCAAGAAGGTAGACAACACACCACACTGACAGTTGTGGCTGCTTTGTAAGAGTGTCCATGATTGAGTCTTTTAATGAAGAGATTGAGATAAAACTGTACAGTCACTAGGGGCAGAAAACTGAAGAGAGGAGCGACCCAGGGATGTTTGCGCTTTGGGGACCTTTAACAGAATGTTACTGGCAGAACAGGTGTTGTGTGTGGAGTATGAGGGCTGCAGTAGATATCTCAGATAGGGGAGGGGGAGTGAGGCCTAAGAGGGTTTTATAAATAAGCATCAACCAGTGGGTCTTGCGACAGGTATACAGAGATGACCAGTTTAAGTATGATGTGATGCTTGAAGGGGCATACATGTATAACTCATAGTCGGAGTCCCAAATGACACCCTATATATTGTGGATTACTTTCGACCAGGGCCCAGTCACACACAGCGCTCGTTTTGAACAAAGCCCTATGGGCCCAGCTCAATAGTAGTACACTATGTCAGGAATAGGGTGCCATTTGACACACAGAATGGACAAAGTCAAAAACAGTCCTTGGTTGAAGGTGGGAAGTGCCTGTGAGGCTCACCTTCATAGGGATGTTCAAAGCCACAGTCGACAATGGCGCGGAGCAGCTCTAGTTTGAGCAGGAAGTCTCGGAAGGCGGAGCTGTGGATGGAGACTAAGAGCCCTTTACCTCCTCCTTGCCCGCAGGTGTGGCGGTCTCCGGGGCAAACTGAGGCTCCTCATCCTCTTCATCGTCCAACAGCTCGTTGTCAACGTCGTTCTCTGCCATTCTAGAGAAGGGGTACTTGCTTTAGTTGAAGTTAGGACACACTGGAGACTACTTGGGGGGAGGGGATGGGGGGGCCTGTATCAACAATACAGTAAATTCAGAAGGTTAATTGAAATGCCAATTCAATAATCTATGTACAATTCCTCACCATCTAACCTTAGTTATATTACATGAGGATTCCAATTCTTGTAATTTCACTTTCTGAATTGAATCCTAGTGAAACATCACCGTCTAGCACAGGGTTTTCCATATTCGGTCCTTGGGACTCCAAGGGTTGCACGTTTCCCCCCCAACATTACACAGCTGACTTAATCAAAGCTTGACGCTTATTTGAATCAGCTGTGTAGTGCTACGGCAAAACCCCCTGAGGTCCCTCGGACCGTGTTTGGGAAACACTCGTCTAATGTATATTCCTACATAGCATTAGCTAGCTGCTAATAATGCTAGTAGCAGGCCGCACGCACACCGCCAAAGCTGGACACTACGCAAAAAGGGAAGCGAATACATTTGGCACATAATCATTACAATTTCCCTAGCTAAAAACAAGTATTGGACCAGCAACCACCCTGCAACTCAGTTTACAGTAGTTAGACAGTTGCACGATTCAATCAAGTTGAACAAGGAATCATGCCTCACTCTCCGCACAAACAATGGCAGCCGCCTCCTCATTCAAACTGTGTGACAGCAAAGTGCTATAAAGGGAAATAGGTTCCAAATGCAAGGTGAATATTCAGAAATAACGTTGGCTCAAATTAATAACGAGCAAGACATTTCTAAGGTCTAACTTGACCTAAAATGTAATTCTCGGAACCAACCTGCGACACACTGCTAGCAGAAGTTAACTACTAACTGACACGACCGTGCTAGTACTAGCGTTAGCTTGACGCAATGCTAAATGTGTTAGTTAGCTAGCCAGATTGCACAAGGTTTTCGCAAAGATTTTAACAAAAATATACTCGAACATGGCTGCTATTTGTGAGCATTATGGAAAGAAAAATATGTTTCTTATTTACAATTGATGCAGATATTGAAAATTACTCAATACTGCACATTTTTTATGTAATTAAAATCGGCCCGAGTATCACTGCTAGCTAGGTTCACAGGGGCAGTCTAGAAGCACTGTGCTCGTGTATTCGTGGCCACTATTGGTCCATTTTAAAGGCAATCTCAACAAACCGACCTGAAAACGAACCGTCTAATTTAATGCCGATCTTGATTTTCAATATCTGCATCAAATGCCGATCGGGATTTCGCACGCTGCCCTAAACTAAATTGTAGGCATAATTTCTTGTTTGACAACACTGGTATGAAAAAAGTACACTGATAACCTTATTCAGCAATAATGTAAACATTTATGATTTCTGTCAATTATAGCTACGTGTGACTAGGTTTCCTCATCCAGAAAAAAATCTGAATTTAGATTAGATTTCAATCGATTAGATTATTAGTCGGTCGGAGATGTAATTGTAGGGTACAGTGAAATTCTTAAGATCTGAACTCCAACAGTGCAGGTCAAAAAGATAAGTGAATGAAGTGAATGAAACAATAATACGAATATGTGTAACCGGTGCTATACTGCACCGCTGTAACTCTACGTTGTGTGTGGTTGATTGAGACTAGACGTGGACTTTGGAGACCTGGTAGTTTTAATCAAGCAGAACTCACTCTCTGCATCCTGCATCTGCATCCAAAAGGAAATAAAACATTTGTAGAGCACATATGTTCTGCGAATCGTGGCCTCTTTCTACATTAGATACACAATAGGAGGGACTGGGATCATTCGAGGAGCTAGCCATCGTTCACACATACAATAAATAGCCTGCTAATACCTTAGCTAGCTATTAACCACATGTTGAATTCAGAATGTTGATATCATCCTAAAAAGTACAATTACAAGTGCATCTTAACAATACCATCCACTTATGAGTAACCTCCAAATACACATCATTATTCATGAACAAAACACTGTGTGTATGACTTTGTACTGAAAAAAATCAAACTTTTCTAAAGACATAAAAAACGTGACTACCTCTCTCAGGATACAAAATGATTTGAGCATGCAGGGCAAAACGTAAGAACACACTCCACTTCAGCCAGGATGCAGGCATGCATAATAACAAATCAACACGACATATTAATATATGAACCTGGTGAAATTCACATAGTACTTTAACAACTGTTACATATGCATACTATATACATATTTATTTACAACATTTACAAACCAACAGCCTGCATTCATCCAGTTTGTATACATTATGATAGATATGTGACATGAAGCTATATTGGGCAATTTGGGCAAAGGCGTAACAATGACTGTCTTGGACAAATAGACATTTGATCATATCAGCTTACTACATCTGTCTTCCCTCACCAAACCCATCAATGATTTGATTTATTTGACTATAATATATCAGTTATGGCCAACAGAGGGCAACATTTATCCATATAATACGATAAAACCTCATTGAACCTAAATTAATTGAGTTACATTGTAAACATTTTCAGATATCGTATGTGATCAGAAAAAATGCATTAATTTCCCGGAGTGGTCGCTCTGTGCTTTTGTAGTTGACGTCATAATGTACGATGAGATATAGAAGCCTATGACGTAAACGAACTCAAGAAAATGTTCAGTGCGCTACTTTTGCCTCAGTTGAGTTGATGCTTTGCAAAGGACAGTCATCCTCATGTTCAAATAAATCACTTTGAGTGGACAAAGAAGACATTCTGTGTAAGTACAGCATAACTGGCCAAGATGTTGTAAAAAAATGTTTGAAATGTATTTTAAAATGTATTTGTTTATTTTAAAAAATGTCAGGTCCAATCTGAAGGGTTCCTGAAAGCACAATGGATAGAAATCATAAACCGTTGAGAAAAATTATTCTAAAGTAAGTCTCATAAGTGATAAAAAATGTTTGTTCATTCTGGGGCTATCCCTCTTGATATGTAATGAGGCTATCTTCTTGGTAGTATAACCTATATGCTGTAAAAACAGATTGATATGATTTATAGTTGGAAAAGTGGGCATAATTAATTCAGGGCTAAGGTTAAATGTATTTCCTTATGTTCATATACCCCAGGCTGGGACCCTCCAAGCTAGTGCTGGAGAGCAGGTCCTCCAGACAGACATCACTGACCATGATGGACTAAGGCTGCCAGCCCTGGTAGACTGCCCCCTTGACAGCCCCCTAAAAGGTAAGAAAACATCTTATAGTTCTGTTTGCAAAACGTCTGGTTGTAACGGAGACCAGTTGGATGCAATCTAGTAATATGACGTGTTGAAAACCAGTTTACAACGCGATAATAAAGCCATTAAGACACATGGACCACCTACTAAACTCAGCAAAAAAAAAGAAACGTCCCTTTTTCAGAACCATGTATTTTAAAGATAATTCGTAAAAATCCAAATATCTTCACAGATCTTCACTGTGAAGGGTTTTAACACTGTTTCCCATGCTTGTTCAATGAACCGTAAACAATTTATGAACATGCACCTGTGGAACGGTCGTTAAGACACTAACAGCTTACAGACGGTAGGCAATTAAGGTCACAGTTGTGAAATCTTAGGACACTAAAGAGGCCTTTCTACTGACTCTGAAAAACACCAAAAGAAAGATGCCCAGGGTCCCTACTCATCTGCATGAACGTGCCTTAGGCATGCATCACACCTGCAGGACAAGTACAGGATGGCAACAACAACTGCCCGAGTTACACCAGGAACGCACAATCCCTCCATCAGTGCTCAGACTGTCCGCAATAGGCTGAGAGAGACTGGACTGAGGGCTTGTAGGCCTGTTGTAAGGCAGCTCCTCACCAGACATCGGCACAACGTCACCTATAGGCACAAACCCAACCGTCGCTGGACCACACAGGACTGGCAAAAAGTGCTCTTTACTGACAAGTCGCGGTTTTGTCTCACTAGAGGTAATGGTCGGATTTGCGTTTATCGTCGAAAGGAATGAGCATTACACCGAGGCCTGTACTCTGGAGCAGGATCGATTTGGAGGTGGAGGGTCCGTCAAGGTCTGGGGCGGTGTGTCACAGCATCATCGGACTGAGCTTGTTGTCATTGCAGGCAATCTCAACGCTGTGCGTTAAAGGGAAGACTGCCTCCTCCCTCATGTGGTACCCTTCCTCCAGGCTCATCGTGACATGACCCTCCAGCATGACAATGCCACCAGCCATACTGCTCGTTCTGTGCGTGATTTCCTGCAAGACAGGAATGTCAGTGTTCTGCCATGGCCAGCGAACAGCCCGGATTTCAATCCCATTGAGTATGTCTGGGACCTGTTGGATCGGAGGGTGAGGGCTAGGGCCATTCCCCCCAGAAATGTGCAGGAACTTGCAGGTGCCTTGGTGGAAGAGTGGGATAACATTTTCTTATTTAATTTTTTAAGAGTGGGTTAACATCTCACAGCAAGAACTGCCAAATTTAGTGCAGCCCATGAGGAGGAGATGCACTGCAGTACTTAATGCAGCTGGTGGCCACACCAGTTACTGACTGTTACTTTTGATTTTGACCCTTCCTTTGTTCAGGGACACATTATTCTATTTCTGTTACTCACATGTCTGTGGAACTTGTTCAGTTTATGTCTCAGTTGTTGAATCTTGTTATGTTCATACAAATATTTACACATGTTAAGTTTGCTGAAAATAAACGCAGTTGACAGTGAGAGGACGTTTCTTTTTTTGCTGAGTTTAGTTAGAACTAATAGTTTTGGAATTCAGATTTTAATTCTGATTGTAATTCTAAGGTTATGGTTTATAGCTGGAAAAGTGGGCATAATAATGGAGGGCTTAAGTTCTATGTATTTCCTTATGTTCCTATACCCCAGGTTGGGACCCTCCAAGCTAGTGCTAGAGAGCAAGTGCTCCAGACAGATGTCCATTCGGCTGGCCATGATGGACTAAGCCTGCCAGCCCTGGTAGACTGCCTCCAGGATAGCCCTCGAAAGGCAGATGTCCATTTGGCTGGCCATGATGGACTAAGCCTGCCAGCCCTGGTGCCTCCAGGATAGCTGCCTCGAAAGGCAGATGTCCATTTGGCTGGCCATGATGGACTAAGCCTGCCAGCCCTGGTAGACTGCCTCCAGGATAGCCTCGAAAGGCAAGAAACATCTTTTAGTTCTGTTGCAAAACATCTGGTTGTCACGGAGGCCAGTTGGTTGCAATCTAGTAATACGACGGGTTGAAAACCAGTTTACAACGCGATAATAACGCCATTAAGACACATGGACCACCTACTAGTTAGAACTAATAGTATTGGAATTCAGATTTTAATTCTGATTCTAATTCTAAGGTTAACCCTTATGTGACATGTCACTCAGTACCATCATGCCTATGGTGAAAATGTGGTTTCTATGGTGATAAGATTTCCCACTGTTGTTATTTGTCTCAGAACCTTGTGCCGAAGCCCCCGCAAGGCCCCAGGCCCAGCCGAGAGGCAAATATAGCAAAGGCAGAAAAGAAGGCCACAGAGGTTATCAAGGCTAGAAAGTCTAGGAGGCTAAGTCAGGGTGAAAAAAACTAAGCCGCCAAGTAGTTGGTATGTTGGCACTGCCTCAAACTCTAACTCAAACAACCAGTTACAGTGAGTATTCATCTCCACTTCCAAAATACCTGGATTTATTGATAGAATTCTAAAACGATATATGGTGGAAGGATCCACTAATGTCTACGATCCTCTTTCTGTAGGTGTCCTGCCAGCTATCAAGAAGGGCACTAAAGTTACCCTCCAGTCCTCCAGCTCCCTCTCCGATGACAACAAGGAGGCACTAGGTTAGTTATTATGTTGTTTTTACCGTCTTTTGCACCCGCACATTCCCTTCTTTCTTTTCTCTTATTGTCAGTAATGGTATTTTCATTTTCTCTCCTCTTTTTTCTTATTTTTCTATACAGTGTTTGGAGACATGTTATGTGTGAAGAATTACTTTAAATCAAATGTCAAACTCATTCTATAGAAGGCCGGGTTTCACTCCACCCTTGATTGATGAATTAAGGTCACTAATTAGTAAGAAACTCCTCTAACCTGGTTGTCTAGGTCTTAATTGAAAGGAAAAAACTAAAACCCGCAGAGACTTAGCCCTCCATGGAATGAGTTTGACAACCCTGTATTAAATACATTTTGATTTGACTAGGGGCCGTCTGCCAGGTCCTGACCACCAGGGTGGGAGACATCCTGAACAGTACCTGCAACGACGATTACAAGGCCAGGCTCATCATCCAGAAAGGTACACTTATAACCTGTTTTGCCCATATGACCAGTAATAACCAGTGTATTACCATTATAGTAAATGTACTAGATACTGCATAGTGTTATACATGGATGTGGCTTTGAACCAGTTCAGAATATGAGTGTGTTTTCTTAGGATTGGATTCGGTGCCAGGAAAGGTTCCCTGACTCTCCGTGTTCCTCTTCACCCAAGGACAAAGAGGAGGTGGTTGTAAGTGTCATGACTGTCTCATACCCTAAAGCCCCTCCACCTCAACCCAGGCAGCATGGGCAGCTCCTGCCCAGACTCTGGAAAAGAGGTGGGGGGCTGAGGTCTCCGAGATGAGTGACAGCTCCCTGATGCCCACCAAGAACAGGCAGGACCCCTGGAGAAGATTCCCTCCCTCCTACCAGGCAAGGAGCACATCCTCCTTTGCAGCACTCCCTGGGCCACCGTCATGAGCCCCAGACTCTGAAGTTTATTCTCCAGGGCATCATGTGCCGACTGAGCCTCAGAGTCCCCCAGACAAGTGGAGGCCAATGACCCTTCAGGTTGATGAAGGATCTCTTTTGGAGGTCCAGCATGCCCTGAAGTATGCTGACATCTCTGTCGTCTTTGGCCTGGAGAGAGAGCATCAATTCAGTGGTGAGGATGCGGTGAAAGCCATCGTGAAGACTGCGGCTAAAAGATTGTCCTCGTTCGGACTCCAACCGGGCTCAACTGCGTGCCGCATGCTCTGGTAGCGAGGCAGCCATCAAGTGCATGGCGGACACCATCACACAAGTCATAGAGGACGTGGAGTTTCGAAGGCCATTTGGAGCCAGGAGGAGCCGTGGTAGTGGGAGGTCATACTCCTCAACCTCCTCCAGGAGTAGCGTCACCCTCACCGAGGAGCTCCTGGCTTGGAGAAAGAAAACCCTAGAGGGACCTAGAGGAGATGGCTGATGACAGCACTGGTTTGGAAAAGACCAGGGTGAGCTCAGCCATCTCTGAGAAGTCCCAGGTAATTAGCTACCTTTCTGAAAGCACCAAGCCCATCAGCAGCGCCCTCTCCCACAGACCTCGAGGACATCACCTTCACAGGTGGATTTTACAGAAATCCAGATCACCGTTTTTGTTATTTGGGCTTGTTTATCAGAAACAGGTCGGACTACATTCAGTTTCTACTAAGAAAAATAGAAGAAGAGGAAGGTGAAAAAAGTAAGTGAGGAAGTCAGCCTAAGAATGAGAAATAATTAAGAACACAGAAGAAGAAATATGGCCTCTCTTATGAACGATAGTAAGTCCTCATTTCTGTCAGTCAACAGGTGACTTGTCTTCGCACACAGCGCGGCCGTAAGGATCGGAGACTAGATGGTGCTGACGGTGGGTCTTATCTGGTTAGAGCACAATGGAAGATACGCTGACTAAACAGGGAGACCTTGTCCGCTAATAACAAATGCTTGTTTTTGTTTTCTGTTTCAAAATATTTTGCTACTGTGTACCCTAATGAACACGACCCTGATTTCATGCCTTGTTCTCTGTCACCTGTTCAGGTACTGTGGCTGCAGATGAGCCTAAGAAAAAACAGTCTCTCCTCCCGCGGATCACAGCCGCCCTGGCAAAACTATTTTGCTTCCCCTGCAAAATAAAAATGCAAAAAGTTACTGTGCAGAAGACGAGTTTGGGAAAACCTGCTGCCACTTCCCCCAACCCACTTTCTAAATAAACTCTCAAAGCCAACAGAAGAGGGAGGGAGACAACCCCCCGTACTCACAACTCATTTTATTACACCCCATTTAATTCAATAAACACAACGTGCAGCTATTTTGATCTTCTTCTACTTGAGTTTTTTTTTTACAGACCCACCTGCATGCTATAGATTCTTAAGGTCAATTTGCTGTCTACTACAGTATCATTGTTATGAGTATGTTCACTGTGCCAGTCATTATAGCCAGTATAGACCTAATTGCAATTGACATAAGAGTTACATTTGAATAATTCCCTCATTTTATATATTGTTTTAGAGGGAATAAATCTCTAAAGCACTATAGAGTGCCGTCCCTAGGAGGGGTGCATCACTTGAGTGGGTTGAGTCACTGATGTGATCTTCCTGTCTGGGTTGGCGCTCCCTCCTTGGGTTGTGCCATGGCAGAGATCTTTGTGGGCTATACTCGGCCTTGTCTCAGGATGGTAAGTTGGTGGTTGAAGATATCTCTCAAGTGGTGTGGGGGCTGTGCTTTGGCAAAGTGGGTGGGGTTATATCCTTCCTGTTTGGCTCTGTCCGGGGGTATCATCGGATGGGGCCACAGTGTCTCCTGACCCCTCCTGTCTCAGCCTCCAGTATTTATGCTGTAGTAGTTTGTGTCGGGGGCTAGGGTCAGTTTGTTATATCTGGAGTACTTCTCCTGTCTTATCCGGTGTCCTGTGTGAATTTAAGTACAAGCCTAAGATCACCATGCGCAATGCCAAGCATTGGCTGGAGTGGCGTAAAGCTTGCCGCCATTGGACTCTGGAGCAGTAGAAACGCATTCTCTGGAGTGATGAATCACGCTTCACCAGCTGGTAGTCCGACGGACAAATCTGGGTTTGGAGGATGCCAGGAGTACCCTACCTGCCACAATGCATAGTGCCAACTAATGTTTGGAGGAGGAATAACGAATTGCCTGGGGCTGTTTTTCATGGTTCGGGATAGGACATTTAGATCCAGTGAAGGGAAATCCTTAACGCTACAGCATACAATGACATTCTTTACGATGCCCTTTCCTGTTTTAGCATGACAATGCCTCAGTGCACAAAGGGAGTTCCAAACAGAAATGGTTTGCCGAGGTTGGTGTGGAAGAACTTGACTGGCCTGCACAGAGCCCTGACCTTAACCCCATCGAACAGCTTTTTTCTTTTAGCTTAATATTGCGGATAGAATGTTGCTGAATGTAATTGTCTGCATCATTTCCAATCCACTATATTTGAAATTAAATATATATATCCATACACGCATGCATATATATATGTACACACATACCTATATGAACATACATACTTTTTAAAAATATACCCATAAAACTCTACCGCCGATCCCCAATACCAAAATAAATGATCTAATGACTCACTGCCTCCTCACAGCAGATTCTGCAGAGCTTGGAAGATTGTATCCCCCATATATATAACATTCTATTAGTTGCAAGAATTTTGTATCGTAATTTTATTTAAAAATTCTAAGTTTTGAATCCGGCGCTGTTTGCGTATCCAATTCATAAACCATGTGCCATGGAATGGGTACATCGAAAATCTCTTCCCAACTATTTTTGCAATTTATATGGCACAGCGGTCATTTTTTTGGTCCTTAAATTAAATTGGTATATGTTTTTATTTATCACACTTTTCTTTAACCATTTATGTTATTTAATACAGGGCCGACATACAAGTTCCTTACTTTTTTCCCCTTCTACTTGCCTCTTCCATTTTTGTGGTAATGCTGCAATTAATTGGTTGTAATTTTGGGTAGAGCAGACATTTCCATATGTCTGTGTTAGCTGCATGTGTGACATAACTCCACCAGTCCTATTTATGATATCATTCACTAAAATTATACCTTTTTTAAAAATTTCTTCGATAAATACAATTTTTTTAATCAAATAGTATATTTGAATTTAACCACAATATTTGTTGTACTATTTGTTCCGTCCTTTCAGGTGGATTAAACTGAAATTGCAACCAACTTTCTAAGGCTTGTTTAAAAAATACAGATATTTCGGAGATTATTTCCTTTTCAAACAACCGAAAGTGAGCAGGTGTAATCTGAATAAGGGGGAAAAGACCCTTCCTGAATATAGGATGAGACATGAGAACCAGTTTGGATTTAAGTATAACTTTTGTATGACTGATGCCTTTAGTGAGAGGTCTAATGCTTTAATATTTAATCATTTCTGCCCACCGAATTCATACTCGTTATATAAATAGGCCCTTTTAATTTTATCTGGTTTTCCGTTCCAAATAAAATTGAATATTTTTTGTTCATATCATTTAAAAAGCAAGTCACTAGGTGTAGGCAAAACCATAAGCAAATAGGTCAACTGTGATATAACTAAGGAGTTAATCAGGGTGATTTTTCTACAAATAGACAGGTATTTTCCTTTCCAAGGTAGCAAGATCTTATCTATTTTTGCTAACTTTCCATAAAAAATTATTGGAGTGAGATCATTTCTCTCTTTTGGGATTTGTATACCGAGTATGTCCACATCTCCATCAGACCATTTAATTGGTAAACTACATGGTAATGTAAAATGTGCATTTTTTAAGGATCCAATATGTAATATGGTACATTTATCATAATTTGGTTTTAATACAGAGAGGATAGCAAAAGTATCTAGAGGCCGTGGAGAGACTCCAATTGTGGTTTTAAAAGAAAACATGAATCATCAGCGAACAATGACACCTTCGTTTTTAAGCCCCGGATTTCTATTCCCTTAATATTATTGTTTGATCTTATCTTTGCAGCTAACACTTCGATGGCAATAATAAATAGATATGCCGATAGTGGACAACCTTGTTTTACTCCTCTAGATAGTTTAAAACTTTCTGAGATGTAGCCATTATTTACTATTTTACACCTAGGGTTACTATACATAACCCATTTTATAAGAGATTCCCCAAAATTGAAATATTCTAGGCATTTAAATATAAACTCCAGTCGTACTTTATCAAAAGCCTTTTCTAAATCAGCTATGAAAACCGATATTTCAGTGTTCTATTGTTTCCAGTACTTGTCTTATATTATCTCCAATGTATCGTCCATGTTAAAAACCTGTCTGATTAGGATGAATAATATCTGACAATATTTTTTAAAATTCTATGTGCCAAGCCTTTTGCTATGATTTTTGCATCACAACACTGAAGTGTAAGAGGTCTCCAATGTTTTAAACGGACTGGATCTTTATATATACCACTTGGGTCCTGTTTCAGTAATAATGATATCAGACCTTCTTGTTGCGTGTCTGATAATCTACCATTTATATAGGAGTGGTTAAAACAAGCCAATAATGTTCCTTTGAGTATACCAAAAAAAGTTTTGTATACTTCCACTGGTATGCCATCCAGCCCTGGAGTTTTCCCATCCGTAAAGGCCCCAATTGCCTCAAGCAGTTCCTCCTCTGTAATTTGGCCTTCACATGAGTGAACAGCTTTGGAATGAATTGGAACACCGACTGCGAGCCAGGTTTAATCGCCCAGCATCATTGCCCGACTTCACTAATGCTTTTGTGGATGAATTGGAAGTAAGTAGCAAGTCCCCGCAGCAATGATCCAACATCTAGTGGAAAGCCTTCCCAGAAGAGTGGAGGCTGTTATAGCACCAAAAGGGGGACAAACTCTATAATAATGCCCATGATTTGTAATGAGATGTTTGACAAGCTTTTGGTCATGAAGTGTAGCATAAGAACACAACACAAGCCATGGCAACATGTGTAGAATTGCAGGAAACTAGCTTAATTAAACTGTAAAATGCTTTCTTTTCCCCATAGCAAAATGTCTAGAATTGCAAATGGCAGACAAAATGGTTTTAAAAACAGCAACGGAGAAGGCGGAGTTGGCCACGCCCCCCACATCCATTTCTCCACCTAGTCAGGTGAACAGGGCCTTGCCCTTTATTATGATAAACAAGCCCGGGCAACCATTTCACCAGAGCGGTTGTCTTGGTTGCACTTGTTTTCTAAGATCACTGGTGTCTGGTAATGTACAGGAATGATTCACCTCAGTTCACTCTCTCTGGGAGTATAATTAACGTCACCTCTCTATTGGCCCATTCCAGTGTGTGTGGCAAACTATCCAGACCTGTTCTGTAACCCCAGAGGGAGGTTTCATGTGGTGTTAATATAGAGCTGAATGAACACACAATCAACTGGTGACACAATGTACTGAGGCTATTGTACCAAAGTGGCACAGGTGTAATAGTAATAGGTCAGGTGGTTTCTTTTTGGCGACACACTAACTATACTGGTCCCAGTTTCGATCAGTTCCCCAGAAAAGGGGATCTGGTTGGTTCATCTACTTTGGGAAAGTGAGGCTTAAACCAATCCCATGGACATACCGTGTATCGTTTATGTGTGTATTTTCTGTTAATGCCTAGGCAAATGCAAGGGCATCCGGGGTTATGTTGGTGTACAGTGTTAAATCTGTTTGTAATCCATTTGAGGTT
>NC_088407.1:10273765-10281265 GCF_034236695.1 Oncorhynchus nerka
AGACTACTTGTATCAGACAGACTATTGTATCAGACAGACCTTGTATCAGACAGACTATTGTATCAGACAGACTATTGTATCAGACAGACTACTGTATCAGACAGACTATTGTATCAGACAGACTATTGTATCAGACAGACTACTGTATCAAGCTATTGTATCGAACAGACTATTGTATCAGACAAAGACTATTGTATCGAACTATTATCAGACAGACTAGTGTATCAGACAGACTACGTATCAGACTAGTGTATCAGACTGACTACTGTATCAGACGAACTAGTTTATCAGTACTGTATCCAGACTGACCAGTGCATCAGACTGACTAGTGTATCAGACCGACTAGTGTATCAGACAGACTAGTGTATCAGACTGACTAGTGTATCAGACAGACTACTGTATCAGACTAGTGTATCAGACTGACTATTACATCAGACAGACTACTGTATCAGACTGACTAGTGTATCAGACTGACTAGTGTATCAGACTGACTAGTGTATCAGACTGACTAGTGTATCAGACTGACTAGTGTATCAGACTGACTAGTGTATCAGACTGACTAGTGTATCAGACTGACTAGTGTATCAGACTGACTAGTGTATCAGACTGACTAGTGTATCAGACAGACTAGTGTATCAGACTGACTAGTGTATCAGACAGACTACTGTATCAGACTAGTGTATCAGACTGACTATTACATCAGACAGACTACTGTATCAGACAGACTACTGTATCAGACTGACTAGTGTATCAGACTGACTATTACATCAGACAGACTAGTTTATCAGACTAGTGTATCAGACAGACTAGTGTATCAGACAGACTACTGTATCAGACAGACTACTGTATCAGACAGACTACTGTATCAGACAGACTACTGTATCAGACAGACTACTGTATCAGACTAGTGTATCAGACTGACTACTGTATCAGACTACTGTATCAGACAGACTAGTTTATCAGACTACTGTATCAGACAGACTACTGTATCAGACAGACTAGTGTATCAGACTGACTAGTGTATCAGACTGACTAGTGTATCAGACTGACTAGTGTATCAGACTACTGTATCAGACTGACTAGTGTATCAGACTGACTAGTGTATCAGACTGACTAGTGTATCAGACAGACTAGTGTATCAGACTGACTAGTGTATCAGACTGACTATGTATCAGACTGACTACTGTATCAGACTGACTAGTGTATCAGACTGACTACTGTATCAGACGACTAGTGTATCAGACTGACTAGTGTATCAGACTGACTAGTGTATCAGACTGACTAGTGTATCAGACTGACTAGTGTATCAGACTGACTAGTGTATCAGACTGACTAGTGTATCAGACTGACTAGTGTATCAGACTGACTAGTGTATCAGACTGACTAGTGTATCAGACTGACTAGTGTATCAGACTGACTAGTGTATCAGACTAGTGTATCAGACTGACTATTACATCAGACTGACTACTGTATCAGACAGACTACTGTATCAGACTACTGTATCAGACAGACTAGTTTATCAGACTACTGTATCAGTGTTACGGATACAGTTATCCTGAGTGTGTGTGTATCCTGTGTGTGTTTCTTTTCTCTCCTTCTCCCCTCACAGGTGAAAACCATCACTCCCCAATCAGTCAACAATCAATCATCAATCAGAAGACACCCCTCCTCCTACTTCCTACCCTATCACAGTTCCTTCCCCATGGTTTAAAAACCCCATCATTTGTTTGTTCTCAATCTCTAGCAATCTCTAGCAAATGCCTCTGTAAATGCCATGTCTGTGAGATCTCTGTGTTTCACTCAGCTTTGTGTCTTAACCTCTCTTTTGTTTAAAGCACCTCCATAGCACTTTGTCATCACCTGTGAGTATTGTTTTTGGTTATGGTGTTTGTGTTGTTGCTGGTGGGAAAAGGGAAACCAAGACAAGTAAGCCCATGGGCATACACTACCCGTAGGTGAACTTTGTTAAATACACTAGTTAGAACTCACCTTTATTTATCCAGGTAGACTAGTTGAGAACAAGTTCTCATTTGCAACTGCGACCTGGCCAAGATAAAGCATAGCAGTGTGAACAGACAACACAGAGTTACACATGGAGTAAACAATTAACAAGTCAATAACACAGTAGAAAAAAAGGGGAGTCTATATACAATGTGTGCAAAAGGCATGAGGAGGTAGGCGAATAATTACAATTTTGCAGATTAACACTGGAGTGATAAAAGATCAGATGGTCATGTACAGGTAGAGATATTGGTGTGCAAAAGAGCAGAAAAGTAAATAAATAAAAACAGTATGGGGATGAGGTAGGTGAAAATGGGTGGGCTATTTACCAATAGACTATGTACAGCTGCAGCGATCGGTTAGCTGCTCGGATAGCTGATGTTTGAAGTTGGTGAGGGAGATAAAAGTCTCCAACTTCAGCGATTTTTGCAGTTCATTCCAGTCACAGGCAGCAGAGTACTGGAACGAAAGGCGGCCAAATGAGGTGTTGGCTTTAGGGATGATCAGTGAGATACACCTGCTGGAGCGTGTGCTACGGATGGGTGTTGCCATCGTGACCAGTGAACTGAGATAAGGCGGAGCTTTACCTAGCATGGACTTGTAGATGACCTGGAGCCAGTGGGTCTGGCGACGAATATGTAGCGAGGGCCAGCCGACTAGAGCATACAAGTCGCAGTGGTGGGTGGTATAAGGTGCTTTGGTGACAAAACGGATGGCACTATGATAGACTGCATCCAGTTTGCTGAGTAGAGTGTTGGAAGCCATTTTGTAGATGACATCGCCGAAATCGAGGATCGGTAGGATAGTCAGTTTTACTAGGGTAAGCTTGGCGGCGTGAGTGAAGGAGGCTTTGTTGCGGAATAGAAAGCCGACTCTTGATTTGATTTTCGATTGGAGATGTTTGATGTGTCTGGAAGGAGAGTTTGCAGTCTAGCCAGACACCTAGGTACTTATAGATGTCCACATATTCAAGGTCGGAACCATCCAGGGTGGTGATGCTAGTCGGGCATGCGGGTGCAGGCAGCGATCGGTTGAAAAGCATGCATTTGGTTTTACTCGCGTTTAAGAGCAGTTGGAGGCCACGGAAGGAGTGCTGTATGGCATTGAAGCTCGTTTGGAGGTTAGATAGCACAGTGTCCAATGACGGGCCAAAGTATATAGAATGGTGTCGTCTGCGTAGAGGTGGATCAGGGAATCGCCCGCAGCAAGAGCAACATCATTGATATATACAGAGAAAAGAGTCGGCCCGAGAATTGAACCCTGTGGCACCCCCATAGAGACTGCCAGAGGACCGGACAGCATGCCCTCCGATTTGACACACTGAACTCTGTCTGCAAAGTAATTGGTGAACCAGGCAAGGCAGTCATCCGAGAAACCGAGGCTACTGAGTCTGCCGATAAGAATATGGTGATTGACAGAGTCGAAAGCCTTGGCGAGGTCGATGAAGACGGCTGCACAGTACTGTCTTTTATCGATAGCGGTTATGATATCGTTTAGTACCTTGAGCGTGGCTGAGGTGCACCCATGACCGGCTCGGAAACCAGATTGCACAGCGGAGAAGGTACGGTGGGATTCGAGATGGTCAGTGACCTGTTTGTTGACTTGGCTTTCGAAGACCTTAGATAGGCAGGGCAGGATGGATATAGGTCTATAGCAGTTTGGGTCCAGGGTGTCTCCCCTTTGAAGTGGGGGATGACTGCGGCAGCTTTCCAATCCTTGGGGATCTCAGACGATATGAAAGAGAGGTTGAACAGGCTGGTAATAGGGGTTGCGACAATGGCGGCAGATAGTTTCAGAAATAGAGGGTCCAGATTGTCAAGCCCAGCTGATTTGTACGGGTCTAGGTTTTGCAGCTCTTTCAGAACATCTGCTATCTGGATTTGGGTAAAGGAGAACCTGGAGAGGCTTGGGCGAGGAGCTGCGTGGGGGGCGGAGCTGTTGGCCGAGGTTGGAGTAGCCAGGCGGAAGGCATGGCCAGCCGTTGAGAAGTGCTTATTGAAGCTTTCGATAATCGTGGATTTATCGGTGGAGACCGTGTTACCTAGCCTCAGTGCAGTGGGCAGCTGGGAGGAGGTACTCTTGTTCTCCATGGACTTCACAGTGTCCCAGAACTTTTTTGGAGTTGGAGCTACAGGATGCAAACTTCTGCCTGAAGAAGCTGGCCTTAGCTTTCCTGACTGACTGCGTGTATTGGTTCCTGACTTCCTGAACAGTTGCATATCACGGGGCTATTCGATGCTATTGCAGTCCGCCACAGGATGTTTTTGTGCTGGTCGAGGGCAGTCAGGTCTGGAGTGAACCAAGGGCTGTATCTGTTCTTGGTTCTGCATTTTTGAACGGAGCATGCTTATCTAAAATGGTGAGGAAGTTACTTTTAAAGAATGACCAGGCATCCTCAACTGACGGGATGAGGTCAATGTCCTTCCAGGATACCCGGGCCAGGTCGACAGAAAGGCCTGCTCACAGAAGTGTTTTAGGGAGCGTTTGACAGTGATGAGGGGTGGTCGTTTGACTGCGGCTCCGTGGCGGATACAGGCAATGAGGCAGTGATCGCTGAGATCCTGGTTGAAGACAGCGGAGGTGTATTTGGAGGGCCAGTTGGTCAGGATGACGTCTATGAGGGTGCCCTTGTTTACAGAGTTAAGGTTGTACCTGGTGGGTTCCTTGATGATTTGAGTGAGATTGAGGGCATCTAGCTTACATTGTAGGACTGCCGGGGTGTTAAGCATATCCCAGTTTAGGTCACCTAACAGAACAAACTCTGAAGCTAGATGGGGGGCGATCAATTCACAAATGGTGTCCAGGGCACAGCTGGGAGCTGAGGGTGGCCGGTACAGTGATAGACTTATTTCTGGAGAGGGTAATTTTCAAAATTAGTACTTCGAACTGTTTGGGTATGGACCTGGAAAGTATGACATTACTTTGCAGGCTATCTCTGCAGTAGACTCTGTAGTCATGTACAGTAGACTACAGACAGACAACATGTTCCTCCATCATGTACAGTAGACTACAGACAGACAATATGTTCCTCCATCATGTACAGTAGACTACAGACAACATGTTCCTCCATCATGTACAGTAGACTACAGACATGTTCCTCCATCATGTACAGTAGACTACAGACAATATGTTCCTCCATCATGTACAGTAGACTACAGACATGTTCCTCCATCATGTACAGTAGACTACAGACAATATGTTCCTCCATCATGTACAGTAGACTACAATCAATATGTTCCTCCATCATGTACAGTAGACTACAGACATGTTCCTCCATCATGTACAGTAGACTACAGACAGACAATATGTTCCTCCATCATGTACAGTAGACTACAGACAGACAACATGTTCCTCCATCATGTACAGTAGACTACAGACAATATGTTCCTCCATCATGTACAGTAGACTACAGACAATATGTTCCTCCATCATGTACAGTAGACTACAGACAGACAATATGTTCCTCCATCATGTACAGTAGACTACAGACAACATGTTCCTCCATCATGTACAGTAGACTACAGACAGACAACATGTTCCTCCACCATGTACAGTAGACTACAGACAATATGTTCCTCCATCATGTACAGTAGACTACAGACAGACAACATGTTCCTCCATCATGTACAGTAGACTACAGACAATATGTTCCTCCATCATGTACAGTAGACTATAGACAATATGTTCCTCCATCATGTACAGTAGACTACAGACAGACAATATGTTCCTCCATCATGTACAGTAGACTACAGACAATATGTTCCTCCATCATGTACAGTAGACTACAGACAATATGTTCCTCCATCATGTACAGTAGACTACAGACAATATGTTCCTCCATCATGTACAGTAGACTATAGACAGTATGTTCCTCCATCATGTACAGTAGACTACAGACAGACAACATGTTCCTCCATCATGTACAGTAGACTACAGACAATATGTTCCTCCATCATGTACAGTAGACTACAGACAGACAATATGTTCCTCCATCATGTACAGTAGACTACAGACAATATGTTCCTCCATCATGTACAGTAGACTACAGACAGTATGTTCCTCCATCATGTACAGTAGACTACAGACAACATGTTCCTCCATCATGTACAGTAGACTACAGACAATATGTTCCTCCATCATGTACAGTAGACTACAGACAGACAACATGTTCCTCCATCATGTACAGTAGACTACAGACAGACAATATGTTCCTCCATCATGTACAGTAGACTACAGACAATATGTTCCTCCATCATGTGCAGTAGACTACAGACAATATGTTCCTCCATCATGTACAGTAGACTACAGACAGACAACATGTTCCTCCATCATGTACAGTAGACTACAGACAGACAATATGTTCCTCCATCATGTACAGTAGACTACAGACAATATGTTCCTCCATCATGTGCAGTAGACTACAGACAATATGTTCCTCCATCATGTACAGTAGACTACAGACAGACAACATGTTCCTCCACCATGTACAGTAGACTACAGACAATATGTTCCTCCATCATGTACAGTAGACTATAGACAGTATGTTCCTCCATCATGTACAGTAGACTACAGACAGACAATATGTTCCTCCATCATGTACAGTAGACTATAGACAATATGTTCCTCCACCATGTACAGTAGACTACAGACAGTATGTTCCTCCATCATGTACAGTAGACTACAGACAGACAATATGTTCCTCCATCATGTACAGTAGACTACAGACAGACAATATGTTCCTCCATTATGTACAGTAGACTACAGACAATATGTTCCTCCATCATGTACAGTAGACTACAGACAACATGTTCCTCCATCATGTACAGTAGACTACAGACAATATGTTCCTCCATCATGTACAGTAGACTACAGACAGACAATATGTTCCTCCATCATGTACAGTAGACTACAGACAGACAATATGTTCCTCCATCATGTACAGTAGACTACAGACAATATGTTCCTCCATCATGTACAGTAGACTACAGACAATATGTTCCTCCATCATGTACAGTAGACTACAGACAGACAACATTTTCCTCCATCATGTACAGTAGACTACAGACAATATGTTCCTCCATCATGTACAGTAGACTACAGACAACATGTTCCTCCATCATGTACAGTAGACTACAGACAATATGTTCCTCCATCATGTACAGTAGACTACAGACAGACAATATGTTCCTCCATCATGTACAGTAGACTACAGACAGACAATATGTTCCTCCATCATGTACAGTAGACTACAGACAATATGTTCCTCCATCATGTACAGTAGACTACAGACAATATGTTCCTCCATCATGTACAGTAGACTACAGACAGACAACATTTTCCTCCATCATGTACAGTAGACTACAGACAGACAACATGTTCCTCCATCATGTACAGTAGACTACAGACAGACAAAATGTTCCTCCATCATGTACAGTAGACTACAGACAGACAATATGTTCCTCCATCATGTACAGTAGACTACAGACAGACAATATGTTC
>NC_088407.1:10286265-10288765 GCF_034236695.1 Oncorhynchus nerka
GACGGCTCACCTCTCACAGTTCTGGGCGACTTTAACCTCCCCACGCCTACCTTTGACTCATTCCTCTCTGCCTCCTTCTTTCCACTCCTCTCCTCTTTTGACCTCACCCTCTCACCTTCCCCCTACTCACAAGGCAGGAAATACGCTCGACCTCATCTTTACTAGATGCTGTTCTTCCACTAACCTCGTTGCAACTCCCCTCCAAGTCTCCGACCACTACCTTGTATCCTTTTCCCTCTCGCTCTCATCCAACACTTCCCACACTGCCCCTACTCGGATGGTATCGCGCCGTCCCAACCTTCGCTCTCTCTCCCCGCTACTCTCTCCTCTTCCATCCTATCATCTCTTCCCTCTGCTCAAACCTTCTCCAACCTATCTCCTGATTCTGCCTCCTCAACCCTCCTCTCCTCCCTTTCTGCATCCTTTGACTCTCTATGTCCCCTATCCTCCAGGCCGGCTCGGTCCTCCCTCCCGCTCCGTGGCTCGACGACTCATTGCGAGCTCACAGAACAGGGTTCCGGGCAGCCAAGCGGAAATGGAGGAAAACTCGCCTCCCCTGCGGACCTGACATCCTTTCACTCCCTCCTCTCTACATTTTCCTCTTCTCTCTCTGCTGCTAAAGCCACTTTCTACCACTCTAAATTCCAAGCATCTGCCTCTAACCCTAGGAAGCTCTTTGCAACCTTCTCCTCCCTCCTGAATCCTCCTCCCCTCCCCCTTCCTCCCTCTCTGCAGATGACTTCGTCAACCATTTTGAAAAGAAGGTCGACGACATCCGATCCTCGTTTGCTAAGTCAAACGACACCGCTGGTTCTGCTCACACTGCCCTACCCTGTGCTCTGACCTCTTTCTCCCCTCTCTCTCCAGATGAAATCTCGCGTCTTGTGACGGCCCGCCCTACAACCTGCCCGCTTGACCCTATCCCCTCCTCTCTTCTCCAGACCATTTCCGGAGACCTCCTCCCTTACCTCACCTCGCTCATCAACTCATCCCTGACCGCTGGCTACGTCCCTTCCGTCTTCAAGAGAGCGAGAGTTGCACCCCTTCTGAAAAAACCTACACTGATCCCTCCGATGTCAACAACTACAGACCAGTATCCCTTCTTTCTTTTCTCTCCAAAACTCTTGAACGTGCCGTCCTTGGCCAGCTCTCCCGCTATCTCTCTCAGAATGACCTTCTTGATCCAAATCAGTCAGGTTTCAAGACTAGTCATTCAACTGAGACTGCTCTTCTCTGTATCACGGAGGCGCTCCGCACTGCTAAAGCTAACTCTCTCTCCTCTGCTCTCATCCTTCTAGACCTATCGGCTGCCTTCGATACTGTGAACCATCAGATCCTCCTCTCCACCCTCTCCGAGTTGGGCATCTCCGGCGCGGCCCACGCTTGGATTTGCGTCCTACCTGACAGGTCGCTCCTACCAGGTGGCGTGGCGAGAATCCGTCTCCACACCACGTGCTCTCACCACTGGTGTCCCCAGGGCTCTGTTCTAGGCCCTCTCCTATTCTCGCTATACACCAAGTCACTTGGCTCTGTCATAACCTCACATGGTCTCTCCTATCATTGCTATGCAGACGACACACAATTAATCTTCTCCTTTCCCCTTCTGATGACCAGGTGGCGAATCGCATCTCTGCATGTCTGGCAGACATATCCGTGTGGATGACGGATCACCACCTCAAGCTGAACCTCGGCAAGACGGAGCTGCTCTTCCTCCCGGGGAAGGACTGCCCGTTCCATGATCTCGCCATCACGGTTGACAACTCCATTGTGTCCTCCTCCCAGAGCGCTAAGAACCTTGGCGTGATCCTGGACAACACCCTGTCGTTCTCAACTAACATCAAGGCGGTGGCCCGTTCCTGTAGGTTCATGCTCTACAACATCCGCAGAGTACGACCCTGCCTCACACAGGAAGCGGCGCAGGTCCTAATCCAGGCACTTGTCATCTCCCGTCTGGATTACTGCAACTCGCTGTTGGCTGGGCTCCCTGCCTGTGCCATTAAACCCCTACAACTCATCCAGAACGCCGCAGCCCGTCTGGTGTTCAACCTTCCCAAGTTCTCTCACATCACCCCGCTCCTCCGCTCCCTCCACTGGCTTCCAGTTGAAGCTCGCATCCGCTACAAGACCATGGTGCTTGCCTACGGAGCTGTGAGGGGAACGGCACCTCAGTACCTCCAGGCTCTGATCAGGCCCTACACCCAAACAAGGGCACTGCGTTCATCCACCTCTGGCCTGCTCGCCTCCCTACCACTGAGGAAGTACAGTTCCCGCTCAGCCCAGTCAAAACTGTTCGCTGCTCTGGCCCCCCAATGGTGGAACAAACTCCCTCACGACGCCAGGACAGCGGAGTCAATCACCACCTTCCGGAGACACCTGAAACCCCACCTCTTTAAGGAATACCTAGGATAGGATAAAGTAATCCCTCTCACCCCCCCTCCCCCTGAAAAGATTTAGATGCACTACTGTTCCACTGGAGGTCATAAGGTGAATGCACCAATTT
>NC_088407.1:10293765-10318765 GCF_034236695.1 Oncorhynchus nerka
CAGAATAGAGAAAGAGAAGCAGGACCAGGGATGAAGAATTAGAATTATCCAAAGTGTGAAATTCCATCCTGTAATTTGAATTTGAGGTTGTGTGTGTGTGTGTGTGTGTGGGTGGGTTTGTGTGTGTGCGTGTGTGTGCGTGTGCGTGCATGAATGTGTGTATGTGTGTGTGTGTGTCGTTGAGATTCACAGGGCTGAAGACCATTCCAGAAAAGCTCATATCATACTATTCTAGCAGAAAAGGGACACATATCTTCGGGACCTTCTATCCTTCTATCCCTCTCCTCTGTCTTCTCCCCCTTCCTCCCTCTATCCTTCTATCCCTCTATCCTTCTATCCTTCTATCTATCCTTCTATCCTTCTATCCTTCTATCCTTCTGTCCCTCTCCTCTGTCTTCTCCTCCTTCTATCCTTCTATCCTTCTATCCTTCTATCCTTCATCCCTCTCTCTGTCTTCTCCCCCTTCATCCCTCTCCTCTATCCTTCCTATCCCTATCCCTTCTATCCTTCTATATCTATCCTTCTATCCTTCTATCCTTCTATCCCTCTCCTCTGTCTTCTCCACCCTTCCTCCCTCTATCCTTCTATCCCTCTATCCTTCTATCCTTCTATCCTTCTAATTTGATCCTTCTGTTGTCCCCCTTCCTCCTCTATCCTTCTATCCTTCTATCCTTCTATCCTTCTATCCTTCTATCCTTCTATCCCTCTGTGTCTTCTCCTCCTCTATCCTTCTATCCTTCTATCCTTCTATCCTTCTATCCTTCTATCCCTCTCCCTCTGTCCCTCCTCCTTCTATCCTTCTATCCTTCTATCCTTCTATCCCTCTCTCTGTCTTCTTCATCCCTCTCCCTCCTTCTATCCTTCTATCCTTCTATCCTTGGGTCTTCTCCCCCCTTCTCCTCTATCCTTCTATCCCTCTTCTATCCTTCTATCCCTCTATCCTTCTATCCTTCTATCCTTCTATCCTTCTCCTTCTATCCCCTCTCCTCTGTCTTCTCCCCCTTCCTCCCTCTATCCTTCTATCCCTTCTATCCTTCTATCCTTCTATCCTTCTATCCTTCTATCCTTCTGTCCTTCTATCCTCTCCCCTGTCCTTCTCCTCTATCCTCTATCCTTCTATCCTTCTATCCTTCTATCCTTCTATCCCTCTATCTTCTATCCTTCTATCCCTCTCCTCTGTATTTCTATCCTCTATCCCTCTCCTCTGTCCTTCTATCCTCCTCCTTCTATCCTTCTATCCTTCTATCCCTCTATCCTTCTATCCTCCTCTGTCTTCTATCCCTCTATCCCTCTCCTCTGTCCTTCTATCCCCCTTCCTCCCTCTATCCCTATCCCTCTCCTCTGTCTTCTCCCCCTTCCTTCTATCCTTCTATCCTTCTATCCCTCTGTCTTCTCCTCCCTTCTATCCTTCTATCCTTCTATCCTTCTATCCCTCTCCTCTGTCTTCTCCCCCTTCCTCCCTCTATCCTTCTATCCCTCTATCCTTCTATCCTTCTATCCCTCTCCTCTCCTCTTCTTCTTCTCCCTCTATCCCTCTATCCTTCTATCCTTCTATCCTCTATCCTTCTATCCTTCTATCCTTCTATCCTCTCCTCTGTCTTCTATCCTTCTATCCTTCTATCCTTCTATCCCTCTCCTCTGTCTTCTCCTCTCCATTTCTTCCTTCTATCCTTCTATCCTTCTATCCTTTATCCTTCTATCTGTCTTCTCTATCCTTCTATCCTTCTATCCTTCTATCCCTCTCCTCTGTCTTCTCCTCCCTCTATCCTTCTATCCCTCTATCCTTCTATCCCTCTCCTCTGTCTTCTCATCCCTCTATCCTGTCTTCTATCCTCTATTCTATCCTTCTATCTTCTATCCTTCTATCCTTCTTCTATCCCTCTCCTCTGTCTTCTCCTCCACTCCCTTCTAATCCTTCTATCCTTCTATCCTTCTATCCTTCTATCCTTCTATCCTTCTGTCCCTCTCCTCCTTCTCCTCCCTCTATCCTTCTATCCTTCTATCCTTCTATCCCTCTATCCTTCTATCCTTCTATCCTTCTATCCTTCTATCCTTCTGTCCTCTCCTCTGCTCTCCTCTCCTCTATCCCTCTATCCTTCTATCTATCCTCCTCTATCCTTCTATCCCTCTCCTCTATCCTTCTATCTCTCCTCTATCCTTCTATCCTTCTATCCTTCTATCCCTCTCCTCTGTCTTCTCTCCTTCATCCTCTATCCTTCTCTATCCTTCTATCCTCTCTATCCTTCTATCCTTCTATCCTTCTATCCTTCTATCCCTCTATCTGTCTTCTATCCTTCTATCCCTCTATCCTTCTATCCTTCTATCCTTCTATCCCTCTCCTCTGTCTTCTCCCCCCTTCCTCCCTCTATCCTTCTATCCCTCTATCCTTCTATCCTTCTATCCCTCTATCCTTCTATCCTTCTATCCTTCTATCCTTCTGTCCCTCTCCTCTGTCTTCTCCTCCCTCTATCCTTCTATCCTTCTATCCTTCTATCCCTCTATCCTTCTATCCTTCTATCCTTCTATCCTTCTATCCTTCTATCCCTCTCCTCTGTCTTCTCCCCCCTTCCTCCCTCTATCCTTCTATCCCTCTATCCTTCTATCCTTCTATCCTTCTATCCTTCTATCCCTCTCCTCTGTCTTCTCCTCCCTCTATCCTTCTATCCTTCTATCCTTCTATCCCTCTCCTCTGTCTTCTCCTCCCTCTATCCTTCTATCCTTCTATCCTTCTATCCTTCTATCCTTCTATCCTTCTATCCCTCCTCTGTCTTCTCCTCCCTCTATCCTTCTATCCTTCTATCCTTCTATCCTTCTATCCTTCTATCCCTCTCCTCTGTCTTCTCCTCCCTCTATCCTTGGTTATCCTTCTTCCTCCCTCTATCCTTCTCCCTCTCCCTCTATCCTTCTATCCTTCTATCCTTCTATCCTTCTATCCTTCTATCCTTCTATCCCTCTCCTCTGTCTTCTCCTCCCTCCTTCTATCCTTCTATCCCTCTATCCTTCTATCCTTCTATCCTTCTATCCCTCTCCCCCCTTCTATCCTTCTATCCTTCTATCCTTCTATCCTTCTATCCTCTCCTCTGTCTTCTATCTTCTATCCTTCTATCCTTCTATCCTTCTATCCTTCTATCCTTCTATCCCTCTCCTCTGTCTTCCTTCTATCCCTCTGTCTTCTCTATCCTTCTATCCTTCTATCCTTCTATCCTTCTATCCCTCTCCTCTGTCTTCTCCCCCTCTATCCCTCTATCCCTCCCTTCTATCTTCTATCCTTCTATCCTTCTATCCCTCTCCTCTGTCTTCTCTTCCTTCTATCCTTCTATCCTCTATCCTTCTATCCCTTCTATCCTTCTATCCTTCTATCCTCTCTATCCTTCTATCCCTCTCCTCTATCCTTCTCCTTCTATCCTTCTATCCTTCTATCCCTCTCCTCTGTCTTTCTCCTCTATCCTTCTATCCTTCTATCCTTCTATCCTTCTATCCTTCTATCCTTCTATCCCTCTTCCTCCCTCTTCTATCCCTCTATCCTTCTATCCTTCTATCCTTCTATTTCTCTCCTCTGTCTTCTCCTCCCTCTATCCTTCTATCCTTCTATCCTTCTATCCCTCTCCTCTGTCTTCTCCCCCTTCCTCCCTCTATCCTTCTATCCTTCTATCCTTCTATCCTTCTATCCTTCTATCCCTTCTATCCTTCTGTCCCTCTCCTCTGTCTTCCTCCCTCTATCCTTCTATCCTTCTATCCTTCTATCCTTCTATCCTTCTATCCTTCTATCCCTCTCTATCCTCTGTCTTCTCCCCCTTCCTCCTCCCTCTATCCTTCTATCTTCTATCTTCTATCCTTCTATCCCTCTCCTCTGTCTTCCTCCTCCCTCTATCCTTCTATCCTTCTATCCTTCTATCCTTCTATCCTTCTCTCTATCCTTCTATCCTTCTATCCTCTCCTCTGTCTTCTCTATCTATCCTTCTATCCCTCTATCCTTCTATCCTTCTATCCTTCTATCCTTCTATCCTTCTATCCCTCTATGTCTTCTCCTCCTCTATCCTTCTATCCTTCTATCCTTCTATCCTCTCTGTCTTCTCCTCCTCTATCCTTCTATCCTTCTATCCTTCTATCCTTCTATCCCCCTTTCCTCCCTCTATCCCTCTATCCCTCTATCCTTCTATCCTTCTATCCCTCTATCCTTCTATCCTTCTCCTTCTATCTTCTCCTTCTATCCCTCTCCTCTGTCTTCTCTATCCTTCTATCCTTCTATCCTTCTATCCCTCTCCTCTGTCTTCTCCCCTTCATCCCTCTATCCCTCTATCCTTCTATCCCTCTATCCTTCTATCCTTCTATCCCTCTATCCTTCTATCCTTCTATCCTTCTATCCCTCTCCTCTGTCTTCTCCCCCCTTCCTCCCTCTATCCTTCTATCCCTCTATCCTTCTATCCTTCTATCCCTCTATCCTTCTATCCTTCTATCCTTCTATCCTTCTGTCCCTCTCCTCTGTCTTCTCCTCCCTCTATCCTTCTATCCTTCTATCCTTCTATCCTTCTATCCTTCTATCCCTCTCCTCTGTCTTCTCCTCCTTCATCCCTCTATCCTTCTATCCTTCTTCTATCCTTCTATCCTTCCTTCTATCCCTCTCCTCTGTCTTTCTCCCTCTATCCTTCTATCCTTCTATCCTTCTATCCTCTCTCTTCCTCCTCTATCCTTCTATCCTTCTATCCTTCTATCCTTCTATCCCTCTCCTCTGTCTTCCTCCCTCTATCCTTCTATCCTTCTATCCCTCTATCCCTATCCTTCTATCCTTCTATCCTCTCCTCTGTCTATCCTCCCTCTATCCTTCTATCCTTCTATCCTTCTATCCTTCTATCCCTCTCCTCTGTCTTCTCATCCCTCTATCCCTCTCCTCTGTTTATCCTTCCTCCTCTATCCTTCTATCCCTCTCCTCTGTCTTCTCCTCCCTCTATCCCTCTATCCTTCTATCCTTCTATCCCTCCCTCTCCTCTGTCTTCTCCCCCCTTCCTCCCTCTATCCTTCTATCCTTCTATCCCTCTATCCTTCTATCCTTCTATCCTTCTATCCTTCTATCCTTCTATCCCTCTCCTCTGTCTTCTCCCCCCTTCCTCCCTCTATCCTTCTATCCCTCTATCCTCTATCCTTCTATCCTTCTATCCTTCTATCTATCCCTCTATCCTCCTCTATCCTTCTATCCTTCTATCCTTCTATCCCTCACCTCTGTCTTCTATCCTCTATCCTTCTATCCTTCTATCCTTCTATCCTTCTTATCCCTCCTCTGTCTTTCCTCCCTCTATCCCTTCCTTCTATCCTTCTATCCTTCTATCCCTCTCCTCTGTCTTCTCCTCCCTCTATCCTTCTATCCTTCTATCCTATCTATCCTTCTATCCCTCTCCTCTCTCCCTCTATCCCTCTCCTCTGTTTCTCCCCCTTCCTCCCTCTATCCTTCTATCCCTCTATCCTTCTATCCTTCTATCCTTCTATCCTTCTATCCTTCTATCTCTCCTCTGTCTTCTCCCCTTCTCCCTCTATCCTTCTATCCCTCTATCCTTCTATCCTTCTATCCTTCTATCCTTCTATCCCTCTCCTCTGTCTTCTCCCTTCCTCCCTCTATCCTTCTATCCTTCTATCCTTCTATCCTTCTCCTCCCTGTCTTCTTCTCCCTCTATCCCTCTATCCTTCTATATTTCTATCCTTCTATCCTTCTATCCTTCTATCCTTCTATCCCTCTCCGCTGTCTTCTCCTCCCTCTATCCCTCTATCCTTCTATATTTCTATCCTTCTATCCTTCTATCCTTCTATCCTCTATCCTTCTATATTTCCCTCCTTCTATCCTTCTATCCTTCTATCCCTCTCCTCTGTCTTTCTCATCCCCTCCCTCTATCCTTCTATCCCTCTATCCTTCTATCCTTCTATCCTTCTATCCTTCTATCCTTCTATCCCTCTCCTCTGTCTTCTCTTCCTCCCTCTATCCTTCTATCCCTCTATCCTTCTATCCTTCTATCCCTCTATCCTTCTATCCTTCTATCCTTCTATCCTTCTATCCCTCTCCTCTGTCTTCTCTCCTCTATCCTTCTATCCTTCTATCCTATCCTCTATCCTTCTATCCTTCTATCCTTCTATCCTTCTATCCTTCTATCCCTCTCCTCTGTCTTCCTCTATCCCTCTATCCTTCTATCCTTCTATCCTTCTATCCCTCTCCTCTCTTCTCCTCCCTCTATCCTTCTATCCTTCTATCCTTCTATCCCTCTCCTCTGTCTTCCCTTCCTCCTCTATCCTTCTATCCCTCCCTTCCCTCTATCCCTCTATCCTTCTATCCTTCTATCCTTCTATCCTTCTATCCCTCTCTGTCTTCTCCTCCCTCTATCCTTCTATCCTTCTATCCTTCTATCCTTCTATCCTTCTATCCTTCTATCCTTCTATCCTTCTATCCCTCTCCTCTGTCTTCTCCTCTATCCTTCTATCCCTCTATCCTTCTATCCTTCTATCCTTCTATTCTTCTATCCCTCTCCTCTGTCTTCTCCTCTATCCTTCTATCCTTCTATCCTTCTATCCCTCTCCTCTGTCTTCATCCCTCTATCCTCCCTCTATCCTTCTATCCCTCTCCTCTGTCTTCTCCTCCCTCTATCCTTCTATCCTTCTATCCTTCTATCCTTCTATCCCCTTCTGTCTTCTCCCTCCTCCTCTATCCTTCTATCCTCTATCCTTCTATCCTTCTATCCTTCTATCCTTCTATCCTTCTATCCCTCTCCTCTGTCTTCTCCCCCTTCCTCCTCTATCCTTCTATCCTTCTATCCTTCTATCCTTCTATCCTTCTCTCCTCTCTATCCCTTCTATCCTCTATCCTTCTATCCTTCTATCCTTCTATCCTTCTATCCTTCTGTCCCTCTCCTCTGTCTTCTCCTCCCTCTATCCTTCTATCCTTCTATCCCTCTATCCTTCTATCCTTCTATCCTTCTATCCTTCTATCCCTCTCCTCTGTCTTCTCCCCCCTTCCTCCCTCTATCCTTCTATCCCTCTATCCCTCTATCCTTCTATCCTTCTATCCTTCTATCCCTCTCCTCTGTCTTCTCCTCCCTCTATCCTTCTATCCTTCTATCCTTCTATCCCTCTCCTCTGTCTTCTCCCCCCTTCCTCCCTCTATCCTTCTATCCCTCTATCCTTCTATCCTTCTATCCCTCTATCCTTCTATCCTTCTATCCTTCTATCCTTCTGTCCCTCTCCTCTGTCTTCTCCTCCCTCTATCCTTCTATCCTTCTATCCTTCTATCCCTCTATCCTTCTATCCTTCTATCCTTCTATCCTTCTATCCCTCTCCTCTGTCTTCTCCCCCCTTCCTCCCTCTATCCTTCTATCCCTCTATCCCTCTATCCTTCTATCCTTCTATTCTTCTATCCCTCTCCTCTGTCTTCTCCTCCCTCTATCCTTCTATCCTTCTATCCTTCTATCCCTCTCCTCTGTCTTCTCATCCCTCTATCCCTCTCCTCTGTTTCTCCCCCCTTCCTCCCTCTATCCTTCTATCCCTCTCCTCTGTCTTCTCCTCCCTCTATCCTTCTATCCTTCTATCCTTCTATCCTTCTATCCCTCTCCTCTGTCTTCTCCCCCCTTCCTCCCTCTATCCTTCTATCCCTCTATCCTTCTATCCTTCTATCCTTCTATCCTTCTATCCTTCTATCCCTCTCCTCTGTCTTCTCCCCCCTTCCTCCCTCTATCCTTCTCCTCTATCCTTCCCTTCTATCTCTCCTCTGTCTTCTATCCCTATCCTCTATCCATCTATCCTTCTATCCCTCTCCTCTGTCTTCTCCTCCCTCTATCCTTCTATCCTTCTATCCTCTATCCTTCTATCCTTCTATCCCTTCTATCCTTCTGTCCCTTCTATCTGTCTTCCTCCTCCTATCTATCCTCTATCCTTCTATCCTTCTATCCTTCTATCCCTCTCCACTGTCTTCTCCTCCCTCTATCCTTCTATCCTTCTCATCCTATCCTTCTATCCTTCTATCCTTCTATCTCTCCTCTGTCTTCTCCCCTTCCTCCCTCTATCCTTCTATCCTTCTATCCTTCTATCTATCCTTCTATCCTTCTATCCCTCTATCCTTCTATCCTTCTATCCTTCTATCCCTCTCCTCTGTCTTCTCTCCCTCTCCTCTATCCCTCTATCCTTCTATCCTCTCTATCCTTCTATCCCTCTCCCTCTCTCTGTCTTTCTATCCTTCTATCCTCTATCCTTCTATCCCTCTCCTCTGTCTTCTCCTCCTATCCCTCTATCCTTCTATCCCTCTATCCTTCTATCCTTCTATCCTCCTTCTATCATTCTATCCTTCTATCCTTCTATCCTTCTATCCTCTATCCTTCTATCCTTCTATCCCTCTATCCTTCTATCTATCCTTCTATCCCTATCCCTCTCCTCTGTCTTCTCCCCTTCCTCCCTCTATCCTTCTATCCCTCTATCCTTCTATCCTTCTATCCCTCTATCATTCTATCCTTCTATCCTTCTATCCTTCTATCCCTCTCCTCTGTCTTCTCCCCCTTCCTCCCTCTATCCTTCTATCCCTCTATCCTTCTATCCTTCTATCCATCTATCCTTCTGTCCCTCTCCTCTGTCTTCTCCTCCCTCTATCCTTCCCTCTATCCTTCTATCCTTCTATCCTTCTATCCTTCTATCCCTCTCCTCTGTCTTCTCCCCCCTTCCTCCCTCTATCATTCTATCCCTCTATCCTTCTATCCTTCTATCCCTCTATCCCTCTCCTCTGTCTTCTCCTCTATCCCTCTATCCCTCTATCCTTCTGTCCTTCTATCCTTCTATCCTTCTATCCTTCTATCCCTCCTCTGTCTTCTCCTCCCTCTATCCTTCTATCCTTATCCTTCTATCCTTCTATCCTGTCCTTCTGTCCCTCCTCTGTCTTCTTCTCCTCTATCCTTCTATCCTTCTATCCTTCTATCCTTCTATCCTTCTATCCCTCTCCGCTGTCTCTCCTTCTATCCTTCTATCCTTCTATCCTTCTATCCTTCTATCCTCTCTCTGCTGTCTTCTCCTCCCTCTATCCCTCTATCCCTCTATCCTTCTATATTTCTATCCTTCTATCCTTCTATCCTCTATCCTTCTATCCCTCTCCTCTGTCTTCTCCCCCCTCCTCTCTGTCTTTCCCCCTTCCTCCTTCTATCCTTCTATCCTTCTATCCTTCTATCCCTCTCCTATCTTCTCCCCCTTCCTCCCTCTATCCTTCTATCCTCTATCCCTATCCTTCTATCCTTCTATCCCTTCTATCCTTCTATCCCTCCTCTCCTTCCTCCTCTATCCTTCTATCCTTCTATCCTTCTATCCTTCTATCCTTCTATCCTTCTATCCTTCTATCCTTCTATCCTTCCCTCTCCTCTGTCTTCTCCTTCCTCTCTCTATCCTTCTATCCTCCTTCTATCCTTCTATCCTTCTATCCTTCTATCCTTCTATCCTTCTATCCTTCTATCCTTCTATCCTTCTATCCTCTCCTCTATCTTCTCCCTCCTATTCTCCCTCTATCCTTCTCCTCTATCCTCTATCCTTCTATCCCTCTATCCTTCTATCCTTCTATCCTTCTATCCCTCTCCTCTGTCTTCTCCCCCTTCCTCCCTCTATCCTTCTATCCCTCTATCCTTCTATCCTTCTATCCCTCTATCCTTCTATCCCTTCTATCCTCTGTCCTCTCCTCTCTTCTCTCCCCTATCCTTCTATCCTTCTATCCCTCTATCCTTCTATCCTTCTATCCTTCTATCCCATCTATCCTCTCCTCTGTCTTCTCCCCTTCCTCCTCTGTCTTCTCCCTCTATCCTCTATCCTTCTATCCCTCTATCCTTCTATCCTTCTATCCTTCTATCCTTCTATCCTCCCTCTCTGTCTTCCCTCTATCCTCCCTTCCTATCCCTCCTCTATCCTTCTATCCCTCTCCTCTGTCTTCTCTTCCTCCCTCTATCCTTCTATCCTTCTATCCTTCTATCCTTCTATCCCTCTCCTCTGTCTTCCTCTATCCTTCTATCCCTCTATCCTTCTATCCTTCTATCCTCTATCTATCCTTCTATCCCCTTCTATCCTTCTATCCTTCTATCCTTCTATCCTTCTATCCCTCTATCCTCTGTCCTTCTCCTCCTCTATCCTTCTATCCTTCTATCTATCCTTCTATCCTTCTATCCTTCTATCCCTCTCCTCTGTCTTCTCTATCCTTCTATCCTCTATCCTTCTATCCTTCTATCCCCTCTGTCTTCTCCTCCTCTATCCTTCTTCTTCTATCCTTCTATCCTTCTATCCCTCTCCTCTGTCTTCTCCTCCCTCTATCCTTCTATCCTTCTATCCTTCTATCCTTCTATCCTCTCCTCTGTCTTCTATCCTCCCTCTATCCTTCTGTCCTTCTATCCTTCTATCCTTCTATCCCTATCCCTCTATCCTTCTATCCTTCTATCCTCTATCTTCTATCCTTCTATCCCTCTATCCTTCTATCCCTCTCCTCTCCTTCTATCCTTCTATCCTTCTATCCTTCTATCCTTCTATCCCTCTCCTCTGTCTTCTCCCCCTTCCTCCCTCTATCCTTCTATTCTATCCTTCTATCCTTCTATCCTTCTATCCTTCTATCCCCTCCTCTCTCTATCCTTCTATCCTCCTTCTATCCTTCTATCCTCCTCTCCTCTGTCTTCTATCCTTCTATGATCCCTATCCTCCTCTATCCTTCTATCCTTCTATCTATCCTTCTATCCTTCTATCCTTCTCCTCTCCTCTATCCTCCTCCCTCTATTCCCTCTATCCTTCTAATCCTTCTTCCTTCTATCCTTCCCTTCTATCCCTCTCCTCTGTCTTCTCCCTTCTTCTATCCTTCTATCCCTATCCTTCTATCCTTCTATCCTTCTATCCTTCTATCCCTCTCCCCCTTCCTCCTCTATCCTTCTATCCCTCTATCCTTCTATCCTTCTATCCTCCTCTATCCTTCTATCCTTCTATCCTTCTATCCTTCTATCCCTCTATCTCTGTCTTCTCCTCCCTCTATCCTATCCTCTATCCTCCCTCTATCCTTCTATCCTTCTATCCTTCTATCCTTCTATCCCTCTCCTCTGTCTTCTCCCTCTTCCTTCTATCCTTCTATCCCTCTATCCTTCTATCCTTCTATCCTTCTATCCTTCTATCTCTCCTCTGTCTTCTCCCTATCCTTCTATCCCTCTATCCTTCTATCCTTCTATCCTTTCTATCCCTCTCCTCTGTCTTCTCCCCCTATCCTCTATCCCTCTATCCTTCTATCCTTCTATCCTCTCCTCTGTCTTCTCCCTCTATCCTTCTATCCTTCTATCCTTCTATCCTTCTATCCCTCCTCTGTCTCTCCCCCTTCCTCCCTCTATCCTTCTATCCTTCTATCCTTCTATCCTTCTATCCTTCTATCCTTCTATCCTTCTATCCTCTATCCCTCTCCTCTGTCTTCTCCCTTCTTCCTCCCTCTATCCCTCCCTCTATCTTCTATCCTTCTATCCTTCTATCCTTCTATCCTTCTATCCCTCTATCCTTCTATCCTTCTATCCTTCTATCCCTCTCCTCTGTCTTCTATCCCTATCCTCTATCCTTCTATCCTTCTATCCTTCTATCCTCCTCTGTCTTCTATCCCTCCCTTCTATCCTTCTATCCTTCTATCCTTCTATCCCTCTCCTCTGTCTTCCCCTCCTTCTATCCTCTATCCTTCTATCCTTCTATCCTCTTCCCCCCTTCCTCCTCTATCTATCCCTCTATCCTTCTATCCTTCTATCCTTCTATCCTTCTATCCCTCCCTCCTCTGTCTTTCTCCTCTATCCTCTATCCTTCTATCCTTCCTCTATCCTTCTATCCTTCTCTCCTCTATCCCTCTATCCTTCTATCCTCTATTCTATATCCTTCTATCCTCTCCTCTGTCTTCTCCTCCCTCTATCCTTCTATCCCTATCTATCCTTCTATCCTCTCCTCTGTCTTCTCATCCCTCTATCCCTCTCCTCTGTTTCTCCCCCTTCCTCCCTCTATCCTTCTATCCCTCTCCTCTGTCTTCTCCTCCTCTATCCTTCTATCCTTCTATCCTTCTATCCTTCTATCCCTCTCCTCTGTCTTCTCCCCCCTTCCTCCCTCTATCCTTCTATCCCTCTATACTTCTATCCTTCTATCCTTCTATCCTTCTATCCTTCTATCCCTCTCCTCTGTCTTCTCCCCCTTCCTCCCTCTATCCTTCTATCCTTCTATCCTTCTATCCTTCTATCCCTCTCCTCTGTCTTCTCCTCCCTCTATCCTTCTATCCATCTATCCTTCTATCCCTCTCCTCTGTCTTCTCCTCCCTCTATCCTTCTATCCTTCTATCCCTCTATCCTTCTATCCTTCTATCCTTCTATCCTTCTGTCCCTCTCCTCTGTCTCCTCCTCCTTCTATCCTTCTATCCTTCTATCCTTCTATCCTTCTATCCTTCTATCCCTCTCCACTGTCTTCTCCTCCCTCTATCCTTCTATCCTTCTATCCCTCTATCCTTCTATCCTTCTATCCTTCTATCCTTCTATCCCTCTCCTCTGTCTTCTCCCCCCTTCCTCCCTCTATCCTTCTATCCCTCTATCCTTCTATCCTTCTATCCCTCTATCATTCTATCCTTCTATCCCTCTATCCTTCTATCCTTCTATCCTTCTATCCCTCTCCTCTGTTTTCTCCTCCCTCTATCCCTCTATCCCTCTATCCTTCTATCCTTCTATCCTTCTATCCTTCTATCCTCCTATCCCTCTCCTCTGTCTTCTCCTCCCTCTATCCTTCTATCCATCTATCCTTCTATCCCTCTCCTCTGTCTTCTCCTCCCTCTATCCTTCTATCCTTCTATCCCTCTATCCTTCTATCCTTCTATCCTTCTGTCCCTCTCCTCTGTCTTCTCCTCCTTCTATCATTCTATCCTTCTATCCTTCTATCCTTCTATCCCTCTCCGCTGTCTTCTCCTCCCTCTATCCTTCTATCCTTCTATCCCTCTATCCTTCTATCCTTCTATCCTTCTATCCTTCTATCCCTCTCCTCTGTCTTCTCCCCCTTCCTCCCTCTATCCTTCTATCCCTCTATCCTTCTATCCTTCTATCCCTCTATCATTCTATCCTTCTATCCTTCTATCCTTCTATCCCTCTCCTCTGTCTTCTCCCCCTTCCTCCCTCTATCCTTCTATCCCTCTATCCTTCTATCCTTCTATCCTTCTATCCATCTATCCTTCTGTCCCTCTCCTCTGTCTTCTCCTCCCTCTATCCTTCTATCCCTCTATCCTTCTATCCTTCTATCCTTCTATCCTTCTATCCCTCTCCTCTGTCTTCTCCCCCCTTCCTCCCTCTATCATTCTATCCCTCTATCCTTCTATCCTTCTATCCTTCTATCCTTCTATCCCTCTCCTCTGTCTTCTCCTCCCTATATCCCTCTATCCCTCTATCCTTCTGTCCTTCTATCCTTCTATCCTTCTATCCTTCTATCCCTCTCCTCTGTCTTCTCCTCCCTCTATCCTTCTATCCTTCTATCCTTCTATCCTTCTATCCTTCTATCCTTCTGTCCCTCTCCTCTGTCTTCTCTCCTCTATCCTTCTATCCTTCTATCCTTCTATCCTTCTATCCTTCTATCCCTCTCCGCTGTCTTCTCCTCCCTCTATCCTTCTATCCTTCTATCCTTCTATCCTTCTATCCTTCTATCCCTCTGCGCTGTCTTCTCCTCCCTCTATCCCTCTATCCCTCTATCCTTCTATATTTCTATCCTTCTATCCTTCTATCCCTCTATCCTTCTATCCCTCTCCTCTGTCTTCTCCCCCCTTCGATCCCTCTCCTCTGTCTTCTCCCCTTCCTCCTTCTATCCTTCTATCCTTCTATCCTTCTATCCCTCTCCTCTATCTTCTCCCCCCTTCCTCCCTCTATCCTTCTATCCTTCTATCCCTCTCCTCTGTCTTCTCCCCCTTCATCCCTCTATCCCTCTATCCTTCTATCCTTCTATCCTTCTATCCTTCTATCCCTCTATCCTTCTATCCTTCTATCCCTCTATCCTTCTATTCTTCTATCCTTCTATCCTTCTATCCTTCTATCCCTCTCCTATGTCTTCTCCTTCTATCCTCTAATCTTCTATCCTTCTATCCTTCTATCCTTCTATCCTTCTGTCCTTCTGTCCCTCTCCTCTGTCTTCTCCCCTCTATCCTTCTATCCTTCTATCCTTCTATCCTTCTATCCTTCTATCCCTCTATCCTTCTATCCTTCTATCCTTCTATCCTTCTATCCCTCTCCTCTGTCTTCTCCTCCCTCTATCCTTCTATCCTTCTATCCTTCTATCCTTCTATCCCTCTCCTCTGTCTTCTCCTCCCTCTATCCTTCTATCCTTCTATCCTTCTATCCCTCTCCTCTGTCTTCTCCTCCCTCTATCCTTCTATCCCTCTATCCTTCTATCCTTCTATTCTTCTATCCTTCTATCCTTCTATCCCTCTCCTCTGTCTTCTCCTCCCTCTATCCCTCTATCCCTCTATCCCCTATCTATCCTTCTATCCTTCTATCCCTCTCCTCTGTCTTCTCCTCCTCTATCCCTTCTATCCTTCTATCCTTCTATCCCTATCCCTCTCCTCTGTCTTCTCCTCCCTCTATCCTTCTATCCTCTATCCTTCCTTCTATTCTTCTATCCTTCTATCCTTCTATCCCTCTCCTCTGTCTTCTCCTCCCTCTATTCTATCCCTCTATCCTTCTATCCTTCTATCTATCCTTCTATCCTCTCTCTGTTTTCTCCTCCTCTATCCCTCTATCCCTTCTATCCTTCTATCCTTCTATCCTTCTATCCTTCTATCCCTCTCCTCTGTCTTCTCCTCCCTCTATCCTTCTATCCATCTATCCTTCTATCCCTCTCCTCTGTCTTCTCCTCCCTCTATCCTTCTATCCTTCTATCCCTCTATCCTTCTATCCTTCTGTCCCTCTCCTCTGTCTTCTCCTCCTTCTATCATTCTATCCTTCTATCCTTCTATCCTTCTATCCCTCTCCGCTGTCTTCTCCTCCCTCTATCCTTCTATCCTTCTATCCCTCTATCCTTCTATCCTTCTATCCTTCTATCCTTCTATCCTTCTATCCCTCTCCTCTGTCTTCTCCCCCTTCCTCTCTATCCTTCTATCCCTCTATCCTTCTATCCTTCTATCCCCTATCATTCTATCCTTCTATCCTTCTATCCTTCTATCCCTCTCCTCTGTCTTCTCCCCCTTCCTCCCTCTATCCTTCTATCCCTCTATCCTTCTATCCTTCTATCCTTCTATCCATCTATCCTTCTGTCCCTCTCCTCTGTCTTCTCCTCCCTCTATCCTTCTATCCCTCTATCCTTCTATCCTTCTATCCTTCTATCCTTCTATCCCTCTCCTCTGTCTTCTCCCCCCTTCCTCCCTCTATCATTCTATCCCTCTATCCTTCTATCCTTCTATCCTTCTATCCTTCTATCCCTCTCCTCTGTCTTCTCCTCCCTATATCCCTCTATCCCTCTATCCTTCTGTCCTTCTATCCTTCTATCCTTCTATCCTTCTATCCCTCTCCTCTGTCTTTCCCTCTATCCTCTATCCTTCTATCCTTCTATCCTTCTATCCTTCTGTCCCTCTCCTCTGTCTTTCCTCTCTATCCTTCTATCCTTCTCCTCTATCCTTCTATCCTTCTATCCCTCCGCTGTCTTTCCTCCCTCTATCCTTCTATCCTTCTATCCTTCTATCCTTCTATCCTTCTATCCCTCTCCTGTCTTCTCCTCCCTCTATCCCTCTATCCCTCTATCCTTCTATATTTCTATCCTTCTATCCTTCTATCCCTGTCTATCCTTCTATCCCTCTCCTCTGTCTTCTCCCTTCGATCCCTCTCCTCTGTCTTCCCCCTTCCTCCTTCTATCCTTCTATCCTTCTATCCTTCTATCCCTCTCCTCTATCTTCTCCCCCCTTCCTCCCTCTATCCTTCTATCCTTCTATCCCTCTCCTCTGTCTTCTCCCCCTTCATCCCTCTATCCCTCTATCCTTCTATCCTTCTATCCTTCTATCCTTCTATCCCTCTATCCTTCTATCCTTCTATCCCTCTATCCTTCTATTCTTCTATCCTTCTATCCTTCTATCCTTCTATCCCTCTCCTATGTCTTCTCCCCCCTTCCTCCCTCTATCCTTCTATCCCTCTAATCTTCTATCCTTCTATCCTTCTATCCTTCTATCCTTCTGTCCTTCTGTCCCTCTCCTCTGTCTTCTCCTCCCTCTATCCTTCTATCCTTCTATCCTTCTATCCCTCTATCCTTCTATCCTTCTATCCTTCTATCCTTCTATCCCTCTCCTCTGTCTTCTCCTCCCTCTATCCTTCTATCCTTCTATCCTTCTATCCTTCTATCCCTCTCCTCTGTCTTCTCCTCCCTCTATCCTTCTATCCTTCTATCCTTCTATCCCTCTCCTCTGTCTTCTCCTCCCTCTATCCTTCTATCCCTCTATCCTTCTATCCTTCTATTCTTCTATCCTTCTATCCTTCTATCCCTCTCCTCTGTCTTCTCCTCCCTCTATCCCTCTATCCCTCTATCCTTCTATCCTTCTATCCTTCTATCCTTCTATCCCTCTCCTCTGTCTTCTCCTCCCTCTATCCTTCTATCCTTCTATCCTTCTATCCTTCTATCCCTCTCCTCTGTCTTCTCCTCCCTCTATCCTTCTATCCTTCTATCCTTCTATCCCTCTCCTCTGTCTTCTCCTCCCTCTATCCTTCTATCCCTCTATCCTTCTATCCTTCTATTCTTCTATCCTTCTATCCTTCTATCCCTCTCCTCTGTCTTCTCCCCCTTCCTCCCTCTATCCTTCTATCCCTCTCCTCTGTCTTCTCCTCCCTCTATACTTCTATCCTTCTATCCTTCTATCCTTCTATCCCTCTATCTTTCTATCCTTCTATCCTTCTATCCTTCTATCCTTCTATCCCTCTCCTCTGTCTTCTCCCCCCTTCCTCCTTCTATCCTTCTATCCTTCTATCCTTCTATCCTTCTATCCCTCTCCTCTGTCTTCTCCCCCTTCCTCCCTCTATCCTTCTATCCCTCTATCCCTCTATCCTTCTATCCTTCTATCCTTCTATCCTTCTATCCCTCTCCTCTGTCTTCTCATCCCTCTATCCCTCTCCTCTGTCTTCTCCCCCCTTCCTCCCTCTATCCTTCTATCCCTCTATCCTTCTATCCTTCTATCCTTCTATCCCTCTCCTCTGTCTTCTCCTCCCTCTATCCTTCTATGCTTCTATCCTTCTATCCCTCTCCTCTGTCTTCTCCTCCCTCTATCCTTCTATCCTTCTATCCTTCTATCCCTCTATCCTTCTATCCTTCTATCCTTCTATCCTTCTGTCCCTCTCCTCTGTCTTCTCCTCCCTCTATCCTTCTATCCTTCTATCCTTCTATCCTTCTATCCCTCTCCTCTGTCTTCTCCTCCCTCTATCCTTCTATCCTTCTATCCTTCTATCCTCTCCATCTCCTCCCTCCTCCTTCTATCCTTCTATCCTTCTATTCTATCCTTCTATCCTTCTATCCCTCTCCTCTGTCTTCTCCTCCCTCTATCCTTCTATCCTTCTATCCTTCTATCCTTCTATCCCTCTCCGCTGTCTTCTCCTCCCTCTATCCCTCTATCCCTCTATCCTTCTATATTTCTATCCTTCTATCCTTCTATCCCTCTATCCTTCTATCCCTCTCCTCTGTCTTCTCCCCCCTTCCTCCCTCTCTCCTTCTATCCCTCTCCTCTGTCTTCTCCTCCTTCTATCCCTCTCCTCTGTCTTCTCCCCCCTTCCTCCCTCTATCCTTCTATCCCTCTATCCCTCTATCCTTATATCCCTCTCCTCTGTCTTCTCCTCCCTCTATCCTTCTATCCTTCTATCCTTCTATCCTTCTATCCCTCTCCGCTGTCTTCTCCTCCCTCTATCCCTCTATCCCTCTATCGTTCTATATTTCTATCCTTCTATCCTTCTATCCTTCTATCCTTCTATCCCTCTCCTCTGTCTTCTCCCCCCTTCCTCCCTCTCTCCTTCTATCCCTCTCCTCTGTCTTCTCCTCCTTCTATCCCTCTCCTCTGTCTTCTCCCCCCTTCCTCCCTCTATCCTTCTATCCCTCTATCCCTCTATCCTTCTATCCCTCTCCTCTGTCTTCTCATCCCTCTATCCCTCTCCTCTGTCTTCTCCCCCCTTCCTCCCTCTATCCTTCTCTCCTTCTATCCCTCTCCTCTGTCTTCTCCTCCTTCTATCCCTCTCCTCTGTCTTCTCCCCCCTTCCTCCCTCTATCCTTCTATCCTTCTATCCCTCTCTCCGTCTATCCCTCTCCTCTGTCTTCTCCTCCCTCTATCCCTCTATCCCTCTCCTCTGTCTTCTCCTCCCTCTATCCTTCTATCCCTCTCCTCTGTCTTCTCCTCCCTCTCTCCTTCTATCCCTCTCCTCTGTCTTCTCCTCCCTCTATCCTTCTATCCCTCTCCTCTGTCTTCTCCTCCCTCTATCCTTCTATCCTTCTATCCTTCTATCCCTCTCCTCTGTCTTCTCCCCCCTTCCTCCTTCTATCCTTCTATCCTTCTATCCTTCTATCCCTCTCCTCTGTCTTCTCCCCCCTTCCTCCCTCTATCCTTCTATCCCTCTCCTCTGTCTTCTCCTCCCTCTATCCTTCTATCCCTCTCCTCTGTCTTCTCCTCCCTCTCTCCTTCTATCCCTCTCCTCTGTCTTCTCCTCCCTCTATCCTTCTATCCCTCTCCTCTGTCTTCTCCTCCCTCTCTCCTTCTATCCCTCTCCTCTGTTATCTGTCTCTCTGCTCTCCCCTCTTTTATCTTCTCTCTGTTCTCTATCCATCTCTCCCTCCATCTCTCCCTCCATCTCTCCCTCCATCTCTCTCTATCCATCTCTCCCTCCATCTCTCCCTCCATCTCTCTCTATCCATCTCTCCCTCCATCTCTCCCTCCATCTCTCCCTCCATCTCTCTCTATCCATCTCTCCCTCCATCTCTCCCTCCATCTCTCTCTATCCATTTTCTCCCTCCATCTCTCCCTCCATCTCTCCCTCCATCTCTCTCTATCCATTTCTCCCTCCATCTCTCCCTCCATCTCTCCCTCCATCTCTCTCTATCCATCTCTCCCTCCATCTCTCCCTCCATCTCTCCCTCCATCTCTCTCCATTTTCTCCCTCCATCTCTCCCTCCATCTCTCCCTCCATCTCTCCATCCATCTCTCCCTCCGTCTCTCCCTCCATCTCTCCCTCCATCTCTCTCTATCCATTTTCTCCCTCCATCTCTCTCTATCCATCTCTCCTCCATCTCTCCCTCCATCTCTCCCTCAATCTCTCTCTATCCATTTTCTCCCTCCATCTCTCCATCCATCTCTCCCTCCATCTCTCCCTCCATCTCTCCCTCCATCTCTCTCTATCCATTTTCTCCCTCCATCTCTCCCTCATCTCTCTCTATCCATTTTCTCCCTCCATCTCTCCCTCCATCTCTCCCTCCATCTCTCTCTATCCATTTCTCCCTCCATCTCTCCCTCCATCTCTCTATCCATCTCTTCCTCCATCTCTCCCTCCATCTCTCTCTATCCATCTCTCCCTCCATCTCTCCCTCCATCTCTCCCTCCATCTCTCCCTCCATCTCTCTCTATCCATTTTCTCCCTCCATCTCTCCATCCATCTCTCCCTCCGTCTCTCCCTCCATCTCTCCCTCCATCTCTCCCTCCATCTCTCTCTATCCATTTTCTCCCTCCATCTCTCCCTCCATCTCTCCCTCCATCTCTCTCTATCCATTTCTCCCTCCATCTCTCCCTCCATCTCTCTATCCATCTCTCCCTCCATCTCTCCCTCCGTCTCTCCCTCCATCTCTCCCTCCATATCTCTCTATCCATTTTCTCCCTCCATCTCTCTCTATCCATCTCTCCCTCCGTCTCTCCCTCCATCTCTCTCTATCCATCTCTCCCTCCATCTCTCCCTCCATCTCTCCCTCCATCTCTCTCTATCCATTTTCTCCCTCCATCTCTCCCTCCATCTCTCCCTCCATCTCTCTCTATCCATCTCTCCCTCCATCTCTCCCTCCATCTCTCTCTATCCATTTTCTCCCTCTCTTCTCTACTTTCTGTCAAACTACATCTGACCATTTAATCCTTATTACAGCAAAGTCCTGACTCGCTCGAACCCAAACACAGACATGCAGCGTGTGTGTGTTCATGTGTGTGTATCCATGTGTGTGTGTGTGTGCGTGTATCCATGTGTGTGTATCCATGTGTGTGTTCATGTGTGTGTTCGTGTGTGTGTGTGTTCATGTGTGTGTTCATGTGTGTGCGTATCCTTGTTTGTGTGTGTGTGCGTGTATCCATGTGTGTGTATCCATGTGTGTGTTCGTGTGTGTGTGTGTTCATGTGTGTGTATCGTGTGTGTGTGTGTGCATGTGTGTGTTCGTGTGTGTGTGTGTTCATGTGTGTGTTCATGTGTGTGCGTATCCTTGTGTGTGTGTGTGCGTGTATCCATGTGTGTGTATCCATGTGTGTGTTCGTGTGTGTGTGTGTTCATGTGTGTGTTCATGTGTGTGCGTATCCATGTGTGTGTGTGTGTGTGTGTGTGTGTGTGTGTGTGTGTGTTCATGTGTGTGTCAATGTGTGTGTCCATGTGTGTGTCCATGATGCTCTGATAGACAACTCTGCACTGTCACTCCACATCTCTGACAGGTGCTCTCTGTATCTCTGTCTCTCCCTCCCTCCCTCCCTCCCTCCCTCCCCCTCCCTCCTCCCTCCCTCCCTCCCTCCCTCCCTCCTAAAATATGGTTCTGCTGCCGACAGACAAGACTCCCACGCACAACGTAGAGGGGTTAAATGCAACACATTTCAGTTCAACAACTGACTAGGTATCCCCCCTTTTCATCAACACTCACCAACACACACACCATACACACACCAACACACACCACACACACACCATACACACCATACACACCATACACACACCATACACACACCATACACACACCAACACACACCACACACACACCATACACACACCACACGCACACCATACACACCACACACACACCATACACACCACACACACCATACACACACCATACACACACCACACACACCATACACACACCAACACACACACACACCATACACACACCACACACACCACATACACCATACACACCACACACACACCATACACACACCACACACACCATACACACACCAACACACACACACACACACACCATACACACCACACACACCACACACACACCATACACACCATACACACACCAACACACACCACATACACACACCACACACACACCATACACACCATACACACACCAACACACACCACATACACACACCATACACACACCAACACACACCACATACACACACCATACACACACCAACACACACCATACACACACCACACACACCATACACACACCAACACAGATACACCACACACCATACACAAAAACCTTGACAGAGTACAGGCTCAGTGATCACAGCCATTGAGAAGAGTAGACACAGTAAAAACCTGGCTCCCCATAGAGGAAAGGCTGTGCAACCACTGCACAACAGCAGGACCTGAGACGGAGCTGCATTTCCTGACAAAATGTCAAAAATATAAAACAATTAGAGAGTGTCATTTCCCCGAAGACCTGACACTACATTGAAGACCTCTCTGATGAGAATAGGCTACCCGTCCTGTTGGGGGAGGACGCAGAGAGCTGTGGGTTGGCAGCGCACTACATTGAAGACCTCTCTGATGGGAATAGGCTGCCCGTCCTGTTGGGGGAGGACGCAGAGAGCTGTGGGTTGGCAGCGCACTACATTGCTGCCTGCCATAAAACGAGGGACAGTGTCTGACAGACGAACCAACCTGCACCTCTATGCTTAATGTTATTGTTATTAGTCAATGTATGTTGATTCAAATTAATTATATTAATATTCTCCAAAAGGAAGGGAGAGAGAGAGAGAGAGAGAGAGAGAGGGGAAGGGAGAGAGAGACAGAGAGAGAGGGGAAGAGAGAGAGAGAGGGGAAGGAGAGAGAGAGAGAGAGAGAGAGAGAGGGGAAGAGAGAGAGAGAGAGAGAGAGAGAGAGAGAGAGGTGAAGGAGAGAGAGGGGAAGGAGAGAGAGAGACAGAGAGAGAGGGGAAGAGAGAGAGAGAGGGGAAGGGGAAGGGAGAGAGAGAGAGGGGAAGGAGAGAGAGGAGAGAGAGAGAGAGAGAGAGAGAGAGAGAGGGAAGACAGATAGAGAGAGAGAGAGGAAGTGAGAGAGGAGGGGAAGGAGAGAGAGAGAGGAAGAGAGAGAGAGAGAGAGAGAGAGAGAGAGAGAGAGAGAGAGAGAGAGAGAGAGAGGGGAAGACACAGAGAGAGAGGGGAAGGGAGAGAGAGAGGGGAAGGGAGAGAGAGAGGAAGAGAGAGAGAGGGGAAGAGAGAGAGAGAGAGAGAGGAAGGGAGAGAGAGAGAGAGAGAGGAGAGAGAGAGGGAGAGAGAGGAGAGAGAGAGAGAGGAAGGGAGAGAGAGAGGGGAAGGGAGAGAGAGAGAGGAAGGGGAGAGAGAGAGAGAGAGAGAGAGGAGAGAGAGAGAGGAAGGGAGAGAGAGGGGAAGGGGAGAGAGAGGAAGGAGAGAGAGGGGAGGAGAGAGAGAGAGAGAGAGAGAGAGAGAGGGGAAGGGAGAGACAGAGGGAAGGGAGAGAGAGAGGGGAAGGGAGAGAGAGAGGGGAAGGGAGAGAGAGGGGAAGGGAGAGAGAGAGGGGAAGGGAGAGAGAGGAGAAGGGAGAGAGAGGGAAGAGAGAGAGAAGGGAAGGGAGAGAGAGAGAGAGAGAGGAGAGAGAGAGAGGAAGGGAGAGAGAGGAAGGGAGAGAGAGAGAGAGAGAGAGAGGAAGGGAGAGAGAGGAATGGAGAGAGAGGGGAAGAGAGAGAGAGAGAGGGGGAAGGGAGAGACAGAGGGGAAGGGAGAGAGAGAGGGGAAGGAGAGAGAGAGGGGAAGGGGAGAGAGAGGGGAAGGGGAAGGAGAGAGAGAGGGGAAGGGAGAGAGAGGGGAAGGGAGAGAGAGAGAGGGGAAGGGAGAGAGAGAGAGAGAGGGGAAGGGAGAGAGATGGGAAGGGAGAGACAGAGTGGAAGGGAGAGAGAGAGAGGGGAAGGGAGAGAGAGAGGGAAGGGAGAGAGAGGGAAGGGAGAGAGGGGAGGGAAGGAGAGAGAGAGAGAGAGAGAGAGAGAGAGGGGAAGGGAGAGAGATGGGAAGGGAGAGACAGAGTGGAAGGGAGAGAGAGAGAGGTGAAGGGAGAGAGAGGGGAAGGGAGAGAGAGGGGAAGGGAGAGAGAGAAACATGCTATGTTCAATGAACTGAAACAAAACTGATCCTGCCAGCTACTTGGTGTAGCCACACACACACACACACACAAAGCTGTCAGACATAACTATACATGCCTTCACAGAATAAAAGTAGCTTCAGAACTTGTAGCAGAGTCTCTGCCTGAAGGATAATTGGGTTGGGAAGAGTTGTTGTCAACATTACAGAACATCGTTATAAACATTTTCGTCAACATTTCGCTGGCGGAGAGGGAGTGTCAATCAAGATATTTAAAACCAGTTGAGCTGACAGACGTTTAACCATGTTTTCGCTTTTGGTTTTAGACATCAAGATGGTCATATTTTATTCACCCCCTCCCAGAAAGCGTTGACCTTTGACTTTCACCTGGAGTTGATTATTTATGTCTGAGAAAAAAAAAATGTGTTCAATGTTCTAGTAGAAAACAAAACAACATATACAAATGTTGAAGATATTATTATTATTTTTAAATGTGAATGAATAATAATAAAAATAATAATAATCCTTTTCATAATAGTTTAGGTTTCTTAAATTATTATGTCTCATTAGTTATAAAAGAGACAAGAGGGGAGCCATGATGAAGCTTGGGCTGAGTGCAGGACAGGGGAAACCACACACACACACACACACACACACACACACACACACACACACACACACACACACACACACACACACACACACACACACACACACACACACACACACGGGCTGAGTGCAGGACAGGGGAAACCATACACACACACACACACACACACACACACACACATGGGAAACCATATCTTTGTCTAATGCAGCTGTATTGAGCCTCAGGTAAAAATACTAATTAACTAGAATAAACTCTTAAAACTTCTTACAGCTGAGATCCCCTACAACAGCCAGTGAAAGTGCAGGGCGCCAAATTCAAAACAACAGAAATCTCATAATTAAAATTCCTCAAATATTTCACACCATTTTATAGATACACTTGTTGTTAATTCCAACACAGTGTCCGATTCCAAAATAGCTTTACAGCGAAAGCACACCAAACGATTATGTCCTATGGTCCTAGTCATTGAAATACATAGCCATTTTTTCAGCCAAAGAGTCACAAAAAACAGAAATAGAGATAAAAATGAATCACTAACTTTTTGATGATCTTCATCAGATGACACTCATAGGACTTCATGTAAACACAATAAATGTATGTTTTGTCCGATAAAGTTCATATTTATATCCAAAAATCTCAGTTTACATTGGCGCGTTATGTTCAGTAATGTTTTGCTTCCAAAACATCCGGTGATTTTGCAGAGAGCCACATGAATTTACAGAAATACTCATAACAAACATTGATAAAAGATACAAGCGTTATACATGGAATTATAGATCCACTTCTCCGTAATGCAGTGTCAGATTTAAAAAAAACTTTAGGGAAAAAGTACACCATGATATAATCTGAGTACAGCGCTCAGATCAGAGCAACATCATTGATATATACAGAGAAAAGAGTCGGCCCGAGAATTGAACCCTGTGGCACCCCCATAGAGACTGCCAGAGGACCGGACAACATCCGATTTGACACACTGAACTCTGTCTGCAAAGTAGTTGGTGAACCAGGCAAGGCAGTTATTAGAGAAACCAAGGCTATTGGTGATTGACAGAGTCGAAAACCTTGGCCAGGTCGATGAAGACGGCTGCACAGTACTGTCTTTTATTGATGGCGGTTATGATATCGTT
>NC_088407.1:10323765-10338765 GCF_034236695.1 Oncorhynchus nerka
CGAGCTGAGTTTGAAAAACCTGCTCCATTAGCGACACGAGCTGAGTTAAACGTAAAAACCTGCTCCATTAGCGCGACACGAGGTGAGTTAAACGTACAAACCTGCTCCATTAGCGCGACACGAGGTGAGTTAAACGTACAAACCTGCTCCATTAGCGCGACACGAGCTGAGTTAAACGTAAAAACCTGCTCCATTAGCGCGACACGAGCTGAGTTAAACGTACAAACCTGCTCCATTAGCGCGACACGAGGTGAGTTAAACGTAAAAACGTGCTCCATTAGCGCAACACGAGCTGAGTTAAACGTAAAAACGTGCTCCATTAGCGTGACACGAGCTGAGTTAAACGTAAAAACCTGCTCCATTAGCGTGACACGAGCTGAGTTAAACGTACAAACCTGCTCCATTAGCGCGACACGAGGTGAGTTAAACGTACAAACCTGCTCCATTAGCGCGACACGAGCTGAGTTAAACGTACAAACCTGCTCCATTAGCGCGACACGAGCTGAGTTAAACGTAAAAACCTGCTCCATTAGCGAGTTAAACGACACGAGCTGAGTTAAACGTAAAAACCTGCTCCATTAGCGTGACACGAGCTGAGTTAAACGTGAGTTAAACGTAAAAACCTGCTCCATTAGCGCGACACGAGCTGAGTTAAACGTAAAACCTGCTCCATTAGACCACGAGCTGAGTTAAACCAAAAGGTGAGTTAAAGCTGAGTTAAACGTAAAAACCTGCTCCATTAGCGCGACACGAGCTGAGTTAAACGTAAAACCTGCTCCATTAGCGACACGAGCTGAGTTAAACGTAAAAACCTGCTCCATTAGCGACACGAGCTGAGTTAAACGTAAAACCTGCTCCATTAGCGCGACACGAGCTGAGTTAAACGTACAAACCTGCTCCATTAGCGCGACACGAGCTGAGTTAAACGTAAAACCTGCTCCATTAGCGCGACACGAGCTGAGTTAAACGTAAAACCTGCTCCATTAGCGCGACACGAGCTGAGTTAAACGTAAAAACCTGCTCCATTAGCGCGACACGAGCTGAGTTAAACGTAAAAACCTGCTCCATTAGCGCGACACGAGCTGAGTTAAACGTAAAAACGTGCTCCATTAGCGCGACACGAGCTGAGTTAAACGTAAAAACCTGCTCCTGAGTTAAACGTACAAACCTGCTCCATTAGCGACACGAGCTGAGTTAAACGTAAAAACCTGCTCCATTAGCGCGACACGAGCTGAGTTAAACGTAAAAACCTGCTCCATTAGCGAGCTGAGTTAACGTAAAAAGCTGAGTTAAACCTGCTCCATTAAAACGTGCTCCATTAGCGCGACACGAGCTGAGTTAAACGTAAAAACATGCTCCATTAGCGCGACACGAGCTGAGTTAAACGTAAAAACCTGCTCCATTAGCGTGACACGAGCTGAGTTAAACGTAAAAACGTGCTCCATTTAACAGAGGCATCCTTTGTTTTTCTGAGAAAAAATATCTGGGATTTTCACATTTGAAAAACGTATACTGAAAAGAATGGAAATACTACTTGTCATGTCTCAAAATCTATATATTTTACTTCCTCCATTTTGTTTAATGTCCTGGAGATTCTAGAATAAATATGATAAGTTCACTGGTGAGCCTATCAGGTAGCTCTCATTCTCTCACAGCATCCAGCGGTGAGCCTATCAGGTAGCTCTCATTCTCTCACAGCATCCAGCGGTGAGCCTATCAGGTAGCTCTCATTCTCTCACAGCATCCAGCGGTGAGCCTATCAGGTAGCTCTCATTCTCTCACAGCATTCAGCGGTGAGCCTATCAGGTAGCTCTCATTCTCTCACAGTATTCAGCGGTGAGCCTATCAGGTAGCTCTCATTCTCTCACAGTATTCAGCGGTGAGCCTATCAGGTAGCTCTCATTCCCTCACAGCATCCAGCCGTTCATTCATTCTCTCGCTGATGAGATGCTAGTTTCTAGATTATTACAGATTATACAGATTATTTCTAGATTATTACACAATTATCAACTTGTTTTACATATTTTTTTTAAAATACGTGTTTTTTGATTGGACACTGCGTCAGCATGCTGTCAGAGCTAAATACTTTTGGCGCTAACGCTCTCAAATCATCAGCAAATCGACAGCAGACGAGAGCTATATTCATAATATAGCTAACTTAGTTAACGTTGGCTAACATACATTTGGAGCTAGCTAGCGTTAGCAACTTTTTGTTTTTGTTTACAATGGTGGCCAGTGCAGCAAACAAAGTGACAACAAAAGTATAATTTCCGAATTTGAAAAAAAAAAAAGTGCTCTGCATTTCAGAAAATCACAGTAACAAGTTCTCCTGGTTCACTGTTCAATGCTTTACCCATTTCAAACATTTCAGAAATCACAGTAGCAAGTTCTCCTGGTTCACTGTTCAATGCTTTACCCATTTCAAACATTTCAGAAATCACAGTAGCAAGTTCTCCTGGTTCGCTGTTCAATGCTTTACCCATTTCAAACATAACATTTTAGATGAAAACTCTCGGTGTTTGCCACTGCCCTCGTCAGGTTCCTCGCGTTTTGAAAACATGAGTCTGAGGTCGGACTAGAGTGAGAGTTGCTATCTGATGGAGCGCTTCTGAGGTCGGACTAGAGTGAGAGTTGCTATCTGACGGAGCGCTTCTGAGGTCGGACTAGAGTGAGAGTTGCTATCTGATGGAGCGCTTGACAACATGAGTCTGAGGTCGGACTAGAGTGAGAGTTGCTATCTGACGGAGCGATTCTGAGGTCGGACTAGAGTGAGAGTTGCTATCTGACGGAGCGCTTCTGAGGTCGGACTAGAGTGAGAGTTGCTATCTGACGGAGCGATTCTGAGGTCGGACTAGAGTGAGAGTTGCTATCTGATGGAGCGATTCTGAGGTCGGACTAGAGTGAGAGTTGCTATCTGACGGAGCGATTCTGAGGTCGGACTAGAGTGAGAGTTGCTATCTGATGGAGCGCTTGACAACATGAGTCTGAGGTCGGACTAGAGTGAGAGTTGCTATCTGACGGAGCGCTTCTGAGGTCGGACTAGAGTGAGAGTTGCTATCTGACGGAGCGCTTCTGAGGTCGGACTAGAGTGAGAGTTGCTATCTGACGGAACGCTTGACAACATGAGTCTGAGTTCGGACTAGAGTGAGAGTTGCTATCTGACGGAGCGCTTCTGAGGTCGGACTAGAGTGAGAGTTGCTATCTGACGGAGCGCTTCTGAGGTCGGACTAGAGTGAGAGTTGCTATCTGACGGAACGCTTGACAACATGAGTCTGAGGTCGGACTAGAGTGAGAGTTGCTATCTGACGGAGCGCTTGACAACATGATTCTGAGGTCGGACTAGAGTGAGAGTTGCTATCTGACGGAGCGCTTGACAACATGATTCTGAGGTCGGACTAGAGTGAGAGTTGCTATCTGACGGAGCGCTTCTGAGGTCGGACTAGAGTGAGAGTTGCTATCTGATGGAGCGCTTGACAACATGAGTCTGAGGTCGGACTAGAGTGAGAGTTGCTATCTGATGGAGCGCTTCTGAGGTCGGACTAGAGTGAGAGTTGCTATCTGACGGAACGCTTGACAACATGAGTCTGAGGTCGGACTAGAGTGAGAGTTGCTATCTGACGGAGCGCTTGACAACATGAGTCTGAGGTCGGACTAGAGTGAGAGTTGCTATCTGACGGAGCGCTTGACAACATGAGTCTGAGGTCGGACTAGAGTGAGAGTTGCTATCTGATGGAGCGCTTGACAACATGAGTCTGAGGTCGGACTAGAGTGAGAGTTGCTATCTGATGGAGCGCTTGACAACATGAGTCTGAGGTCGGACTAGAGTGAGAGTTGCTATCTGACGGAGCGCTTGACAACATGATTCTGAGGTCGGACTAGAGTGAGAGTTGCTATCTGACGGAGCGCTTCTGAGGTCGGACTAGAGTGAGAGTTGCTATCTGACGGAGCGCTTCTGAGGTCGGACTAGAGTGAGAGTTGCTATCGGACGGAGCGCTTCTGAGGTCGGACTAGAGTGAGAGTTGCTATCTGACAGAGCGCTTGACAACATGATTCTGAGGTCGGACTAGAGTGAGAGTTGCTATCTGACGGAGCGCTTGACAACATGATTCTGAGGTCGGACTAGAGTGAGAGTTGCTATCTGACGGAGCGCTTCTGAGGTCGGACTAGAGTGAGAGTTGCTATCTGACGGAGCGCTTCTGAGGTCGGACTAGAGTGAGAGTTGCTATCTGACGGAGCGCTTGACAACATGAGTCTGAGGTCGGACTAGAGTGAGAGTTGCTATCTGACGGAGCGCTTGACAACATGATTCTGAGGTCGGACTAGAGTGAGAGTTGCTATCTGACGGAGCGCTGCAATTGGTTACCCCAAAATGTCTGGAGAAGGGGGCTTAGCAAAGGATCAATTGTCTCTTGAGGAAATTGGTAATTCCACTGTCAAGACATTATACACAGAGATAGAAAGACACATATTGAGTTCTGCCCTCGCTGAAGGACTCCTTGGCTTTTATATAATGAAATAAAACATTTGAAAAGTCCTTTCCACCTGCATTTGGCTCTAAATCCAAAGACCCACGTTTCAGTCTACAGATTTCAAACAACAGAAGACAACGTTCACACTGATTTTATCCAATTAGGAGTCCTTTTTAATTTCAATTTGTTTAGTTTTAACCCGTGTCACACAATGTATGTAATTACTGAACGTCTGTCAAAGTCTGGGGTCCGTGGCTTTACGACGTTTCTATAATTCATGGGTTTCAAACCAAGATTTGTAAGTCGCTCTGGATAAGAGCGTCTGCTAAATGACTTAAATGTAAATGTAATGTAAGATTTCCGTCAAACGACAGAAGCAAATGACAGAATGTATGAATGACTGACTGTGTCTCAAATCACACCTTTTTCCCTGTGTAGTGCACTACACTCTGAAAGAAAAGAAGCGATCTGGAACCTGAAAGGGTTCCTTGGCTGTCCCCATGGGATAATCCTTTGAAGAACCCTTTTTTGGTTCCAGGTAGAACCCTTTGGGTTCCATGAGTGAACCTTTGTGACCAGCTCTGCGCTACATGGGGCGACGTTTGGGACACAGGCACAATGTGTTTTGTTATTTTGTGGTCAACAACACTCTCATCCTTCTGTTTTAAATGATTAACTCCTCTCCTCTCCTCTCCTCTCCTCTCCTCTCCTCTCCTCTCCTCTCCTCTCCTCTCCTCTCCTCTCCTCTCCACTCCTCTCCTCTCCTCTCCTCTCCTCCCCTCCCTCTCCCTCCCCTCCTCTCTCTCCTCTCCCTCCTCTCTCTCCTCCTCTCCTCTCCTCTCCTCTCCTCCCCTCCTCTCTCTCCTCTCCTCTCCTCTCTTCCTCCCTCTCCTCTCCTCTCCTCTCCTCTCCTCTCCTCACCCTCAGGCCCATAGAGAGAGCTGTTATATGTTTCAGAGTCTGGTGTCTGCGCGTGGTGTGTGTACAAGTGTAAAGTTAATAATTGAAAACAGAGGTGTTAGTTCACTCAGGCTCTGTCCCAAATGGAACCGTATACGGGGCATTACAGGCCCTATAGCCTCTGGTCAAAAGTAGTGCACTATATAGGGAATAGAGTGCCAGCCCTGGTCGAAAGTAGTGCACTATATAGGGAATAGGGTGCCAGCCCTGCTCTAAAGTAGTGCACTATATAGGGAATAGGGTGCCAGCCCTGGTCTAAAGTAGTGCACTATATAGGGAATAGGGTGCCAGCCCTGGTCTAAAGTAGTGCACTATATAGGGAATAGGATGCCGTTATGGACACTTTTTCAGTTTCAGAGTTCTAACTAACAAGACAAAGATATCTCCTTCTCTTCATCTTTCTGTCTGTCCCTCTCTGTCCCTCCCTCGCTCCCTAATCCTCTGTCTCCCTCCACCCATCTCTCTCTCTCTCTCTCTCCCTCCCTCCCTCCACGCATCCATCCTCCCTCCCATCCTCCCTACCTCCCTCCACGCACCCTCCCTCCCTCCACGCATCCTCTCTCTCTCCCTCTTCCTCTCTCTCTCTCCTTCCCTCTCTTTCTCTCCCTCCACCCAGCCTTCCACCCATCCTCTCCCTCTCCCTCTCCCCCTCTCTCTCTCTACCCAGCCTCTCTCTCTCTCTCTCTTCCTCCACCCAGCCTCTCTCCCTCCACCCAGCCTCTCTCCCTCTCTCTCCCTCTCCTCTCTCCTTCCTCACACACACACACGCATGCATGCACACACAGGTTAACCTATCGATGTTACATTGAACTGGGTAAGTGGAATATGAATGACAGTCATCCAATATGCTGTAATAGAAATAGGACCAGGCTCATAGAACATAATCATCCTCTCTCATCTTAAGTGGCACTGGTGCTTCTACACCTGCATTGCTGTTTGGGATTTTAGACTGGGTTTCTATATACCACTATGGGCTTTATATATACATCTACTGATGTAGGGCTTTATTTTTTATTTTATTTTTTATTTCACCTTTATTTAACCAGGTAGGCTAGTTGAGAACAAGTTCTCATTTGCAACTGCGACCTGGCCAAGATAAAGCATAGCAGTGTGAACAGACAACACAGAGTTACACATGGAGTAAGCAATTAACAAGTCAATAACACAGTAGAAAAAAAAATGGGCAGTCTATATACAATGTGTGCAAAAGGCATGAGGAGGTAGGCGAATAATACAATTTTGCAGATTAACACTGGGGTGATAAATGATCAGATGGTCATGTACAGGTAGAGATATTGGTGTGCAAAAGAGCAGAAAAGTAAATAAATAAATAAAAAAAACAGTATAAAAACAGTATGGGGATGAGGTAGGTGAAAATGGGTGGGCTATTTACCAATAGACTATGTACAGCTGCAGCGATCGGTTAGCTGCTCGGATAGCTGATGTTTGAAGTTGGTGAGGGAGATAAAAGTCTCCAACTTCAGCGATTTTTGCAGTTCGTTCCAGTCACAGGCAGCAGAGTACTGGAACGAAAGGCGGCCAAATGAGGTGTTGGCTTTAGGGATGATCAGTGAGATATGAGATATGAAGGAGGCTTTGTTGCGGAATAGAAAGCCGACTCTTGATTTGATTTTCGATTGGAGATGTTTGATGTGAGTCTGGAAGGAGAGTTTGCAGTCTAGCCAGACACCTAGGTACTTATAGATGTCCACATATTCAAGGTCGGAACCATCCAGGGTGGTGATGCTAGTCGGGCATGCGGGTGCAGGCAGCGATCGGTTGAAAAGCATGCATTTGGTTTTACTCGCGTTTAAGAGCAGTTGGAGGCCACGGAAGGAGTGCTGTATGGCATTGAAGCTCGTTTGGAGGTTAGATAGCACAGTGTCCAATGACGGGCCGAAAGTATATAGAATGGTGTCGTCTGCGTAGAGGTGGATCAGGGAATCGCCCGCAGCAAGAGCAACATCATTGATATATACAGAGAAAAGAGTCGGCCCGAGAATTGAACCCTGTGGCACCCCCATAGAGACTGCCAGAGGACCGGACAGCATGCCCTCCGATTTGACACACTGAACTCTGTCTGCAAAGTAATTGGTGAACCAGGCAAGGCAGTCATCCGAGAAACCGAGGCTATTGAGTCTGCCGATAAGAATATGGTGATTGACAGAGTCGAATATATTTATATATACATCTACTGATGTAGGGCTTTATATATACATCTACTGATGAAGGGCTTTATATATACATCTTCTGATGAAGGGCTTTATATATACATCTACTGATGAAGGGCTTTATATATACATCTACTGATGAAGGGCTTTATATATACATCTACTGATGAAGGGCTTTATAAATATGTTACCGGTCAAACGTTTTAGAACACCTTGTCATTGAATGTTTTTTCTTCATTTTTTACTATTTTCTACATTGTAGAATAATTATATACAGTGGGGAGAACAAGTATTTGATACACTGCCGAATTTGCAGGTTTTCCTACTTGCAAAGCATGTAGAGGTCTGTAATTTTTTATCATAGGTACACTTCAACTGTGAGAGACGGAATCTAAAACAAAAATCCAGAAAATTACATTGTATGATTTTTAAATAATTAATTTACATTTTATTGCATGACATAAGTATTTAATACATCAGATAAGCAGAACCTAATATTTGGTACAGAAACCTTTGTTTGCAATTACAGAGATCATACGTTTCCTGTAGTTCTTGACCAGGTTTGCACACACTGCAGCATTTTGGCCCACTCCTCCATACAGACCTTCTCCAGATCCTTCAGGTTTCGGGGCTGTCGCTAGGCAATACAGACTTTCAGCTCCCTCCAAAGATTTTCTATTGGGTTCAGGTCTGGAGACTGCCTAGGCCACTCCAGGACCTTGAGATGCTTCTTACGGAGCCACTCCTTAGTTGCCCTGGCTGTGTGTTTCGGGTCGTTATCATGCTGAAAGACCCAGCCACGACCCATCTTCAATGCTCTTACTGAGGGAAGGAGGGTGTTGGCCAAGATCTCGCGATACATGGCCCCATCCATCCTCCCCTCAATACGGTGCAGTCGTCCTATACCCTTTGCAGAAAAGCATCCCCAAAGAATGATGTTTCCACCTCCATGCTTCATGGTTGGGATGGTGTTCTTGGGGTTGTACTCATCCTTCTTCTTCCTCCAAGCATGGCGAGTGGAGTTTAGACCAAAAAGCTATATTTTTTGTCTCATCAGACCACATGACCTTCTCCCATTCCTCCTCTGGATCATCCAGATGGTCATTGGCAAACTTCAGACGGGCCTGGACATGCGCTGGCTTGAGCCAGATAACTTTGGTCCCAGCTCTCTTCAGACTGTGCTCCCAGCTCTCTTCAGGTCATTGACCAGGTCCTGCCGTGTAGTTCTGGGCTGATCCCTCACCTTCCTCATGATCATTGATGCCCCACGATCTTGCATGGAGCCCCAGACCGTGGTTGATTGACCGTCATCTTGAACTTCTTCCATTTTCTAATAAGTCGCTCCAACAGTTGTTGCCTTCTCACCAAGCTGCTTGCCTATTGTCCTGTAGCCCATCCCAGCCTTGTGCAAGTCTACAATTCTATCCCTGATGTCCTTACACAGCTCTCTGGTCTCGACCATTGTGGAGAGGTTGGAGTCTGTTTGATTGAGTATGTGGACTTTTATACAGGTAACGAGTTCAAACAGGTGCAGTTAATACAGGTAATGAGTGGAGAACAGGAGGGCTTCTTAAAGAAAAACGAACAGGTCTGTGACAGCCGGATTTCTTACTGGTTGGTAGGTGATCAAAACTTATGTCATGCAATAAAATGCTTATTAATTACTTAAAAATCATACTATGTGATTTTCTGGTTTGAAGTGAGAGAGAGAGAGAGAGAGCGAGAGGGATATCAGGGAGGGATATCAACCAGATTCCATTTTCTATGGCTTCCTTAAGGTGTCAAGACATAGTTTCAGGCTTTTATTTTGAAAAATGAGCGAGAAAGATCACATTGCGTAAGTGGATAGGTGGGGGCTCTCAGAGTGAGTTTTGCGCTACAGAGTAAAGCGGACATTGTTTCTCCCTGTCCTATTGAAAAACCTACACACCCGGTTGATATATTATCGAATACATATTTTAAAAACAACCTGAGGATTGATTATAAAAAACGTTTGACATGTTTCTGTGGACATTATGGATATTATTTGGAATTTTCGTCTGCGTTGTCGTGACAACTCTTTCCTGTGGATTTCTGAACATAATGGGACAAACAAACGGAGGTATTTTGGATATAAAAATAATCTTTATGGAACAAACGGAACATTTGTTGTGTAACTGGGAGTCTTGTGAGTGAAAACATCCGAAGATCATCAAAGGTAAACGATTAATTTGATTGCTTTTCTGATTTTCGTGACCAAGCTACCTGATGCTAAGTGTACTTAATGTTTTGTCATGCGATCGATAAATTTACACAAACGCTTGGATTGCTTTCGCTGTAAAGCCTAATTTCAAAATCTGAGACGGCAGGTGGATTAACAAAAGGCTATGCTGTGTTTTGCAATATTGCACTTGTGATTTCATGAATATTAATGTTTTTTTAGTAATATTATTTGACTGTGGCGCTATGCTATTCAGCGGTTGCTGATGACAATTATCCCGCTTTCACAGTAGGAGAGGGGAAAACAATGGCTGTCCAAATTCTGTTGCGCGAGCAAAACTCATGTGACCACTTGACGTGATGTTATCGTTCTGGCTCATTTTTCAAAATAAAAGCCTGAAACTATGTCTGAAGACTGTTGACACCTTGAGGAAGCGATAGGAAAAGGAGTCTGGTTAATATCCCTTTAAATCCAGCAAAGGGAGGCAATGGAACATGGAGTTTTCAAAATAGAATTCACTTCCTGGTTTGATTTTCCTCAGGGTTTCGCCTGCAATATCAGTTCTGTTATACTCACAGACAATATTTGAAAGTTTTGGAAACTTTAGAGTGTTTTCTATCCAATACTAATAATAATATGCATATATTAGCAACTGAGACTGAGGAGCTGGCCGTTTACAATGGGCACCTTTTCATCCAAGCTACTCAATACTGCCCCTGCAGCCATAAAAAGTTAAGGGTTGATCTGAGCGTTCTGTACCAACAACAGCAGTCAAGCTGTCAAGACCTTTATTATACACAGATTCAAAATAGCTATTGATAACAAATGTGTATTTTGTGGTTGTGACCCAGAGACCATTTATTTAGGGACTATTCTTATGTCAGAAGATTTTATTTTAAAATAAATATTATTATTATTATAATATTACTATTAATGTCAATGAAGTTAACCAGGTAGGCCCGCTGAGAACAAGTTCTCATTTGCAACTGCGACCGGATAAAACAAAGCAGTGTGACACAGACAACACAGAGTTACACATGGAGTAAACAATAAACAAGCCAATAACACAATAAACAAATCAATGACACAGTAGAAAAAAGAAAGTCTATATACAGTGTGTGCAAAAGGCATGAGGAGGTAGGCAATAAATAGGCCATAGGAGCGAATAGTTACAATTTAGCAAATTAACACTCGAGTGATAAATGAGCAGATGATGATGTGCAAGTAGAGATACTGGTGTACAAAAGAGCCGAAAAGTAAATAAAATAAACAGTATGGGGATGAGGTAGATAGATTGGGTGGTGCCACGCCCTGACCGAGATCCTGTTTATGTCTCTATTTTGGTTTGGTCAGGGTGTGAGTTGGGGTGGGTATTCTATATTCTATTATTTGTATTTCTATGTTCTGGCCGTCCTGTACCATTTGTCTATCATTTGTCTCTGATTGAGAACCATATTTAGGTACCCTTTTTCCCACCTGTGTTTGTGGGAAGTTAACTTTGTTTGATGGCACATAGCCTTAAGCTTCACGGTTTGTTTTGTATTGTTTATCGTTTTGTCGGCGTCATTTAGAATAAAATAGAAAATGTACGCTCACAACGCTGCACCTTGGTCCAGTTCCTTCAACAGCCAGAACTTCCCACCACCAAAGGACCAAGCAGCGTGTTAAGGAGGGCTGGACATGGGGGAGACATCCTGGACGGAAAAGAATCCTACACGTGGGAGGAGATCCTGTACGGCAAAGGATCCTAAACGTGGGAGGAGATCCTGGAAGGCAAAGGATCCTAAACGTGGCAGGAGATCCTGGCCAGAAGAGACCACCTGCCATGGGAGCAGGTCGAAGCAGCCAGGAAGGTGAAGGCAGCGATGAAAAGGTCCAAGGATTACACAGGAACAAGGCTGGCACTAAAGACCGGGAGGTCACTCCCAAAAAATGTTTTTGGGGGGCACACGGGGAGATTGGCTGAGCCAGGTTGGAGACCTGAGCCAACTCTCCGTACTTACCGGAGGGAGCGTCCTACAGGTCAGTCACCGTGTTATGTGGTGGAGTCCACGGTGTCTCTAGTGCACGTGCACTGCCGGTGCGCTACCTTTCAGCTCCCCGCATCAGCAGGGCTAGAGTGGGCATCCAGCCAGGTCGGAGGATGCCGGCTCAGCCTATCTGGCCGCCAGTACGTCTCTACGGACCGGGTTATCCTGCGCCGGCTCTGCACACTGTGTCTCCGGTGCGTCTGCACAGCCCAGTTTGTCCTGTGCCTGCGCCCCGCATCTACAATGTAAAAGTAACCATCCAGCCAGGACGGGTTGTGCAGGGTCCTAGCTCGAGACCCCCAGTGCGCTTCCGTGGCCCAGTGTATCTGGTGCCTCTGCCAAGGACAGGCCCCCTGTATGTCTCTCCAGCCTGGTGAGTCCTGTGCCTGCGTCCAGAACTAATCCTCTTGTATGTCTCCCCAGCCTGGTGAGCCCTGTGGCAGTTCCACGTACCAGACTGCCCATCTCTTCCCTCCAGTGATGATCCATGGCAAGGAGCCTCCAGTGATGATCCATGGCAAGGAGCCTCCAGTGATGATCCATGGCATGAAGCCTCCAGTGATGATCCATGGCATGAAGCCTCCAGTGATGATCCATGGCATGAAGCCTCCAGTTATGATCCATGGCATGAAGCCTCCAGTGATGATCCTCCTCTTTTTAATAGAGGCCATCACTCTGTTTTCTCCCGCAATTGCATGGCCTATAGAAATGTTGTGCAACATGAACTTATGGGCTCTCATGAAGTGTTTCATTGATATCAGAGTGATTTAGAGAGAGAAAAGAGTGCTGAGTACCAGGCTGTTAGCACGTGTGGTAGGCCTCTAATGACCATTAGCAGCATCAGAGCTTGGAGAAGCCTAATTACCGTGACTAAGTGGTCAAGTAGAATTTGACTGCGGTCATGACTCGTGACCGCCGGTGTGGCGTTAACACGGTCACCCTAACGGCCCCAGCTCCAACACCCTACCATCTCCCATCCCCTTTCTCTCTTGCCTCTCTTCCTCTCCTCTCTTGCCGCTCTTCCTCTCCTCTCTTGCCTCTCTTCCTCTCCTATCTTGCCTCTCTTCCTCTCCTCTCTTGCCTCTCTTCCTCTCCACTCTTGCCTCTCTTCCTCTCCTCTCTTGCCTCTCTTCCTCTCCTCTTGCCTCTCTTCCTCTCCTCTCTTGCCTCTCTTCCTCTCCTCTCTTGTCTCACCTCATTTATTTCTCAGTGGGGCAGAAACTGATAATTCTAGAGCTACTAATAATTAAAACTATTCTCTGTTTACAACATCCTTAGCACGGTTCTCAGAGTACAAAGTGTCAACGTGCCTAAGTTCATCCCTCTACCTCTCTCTCCCTTCATCCCTCTTCTTCTCTCTCTCGCCATCTCTCTCTCCCTTCGTCCCTCTTCTTCTCTCTCCCTCAATCTCTCTCTCTCTCCCTTCATCCCTCTTCTTCTCTCTCTCTCGCCATCTCTCTCTCCCTTCATCCCTCTACCTCTCTCTCCCTTCATCCCTCTTCTTCTCTCTCTCTCTTCATCCCTCTACCTCTCTCTCCCTTCATCTCTCTCTCTCTCTTCATCCCTCTACCTCTCTCTCCCTCCATCTCTCTCGCCATCTCTCTCTCTCCCTTCATCCCTCTTCTTCTCTCTCCCTCCATCTCTCTCTCTACCTTCATCCATCTACCTCTCCCTCCATTCATCCCGCTACTTCTCTCTCTCTCCCTCCATCTCTATCTCTATCTCTCTCTCCCTTCATCCCTCTACCTCTCTCTCCCTTCATCCCTCCACCTCTCTCTCCCTCCATCTCTCTCTCCCTTCATCCCTCTACCTCTCCCACTCTCCATCCCACTAACTCTCTCTCTCCCTCCATCCCCCTCTCTCTCTCTCGCTCTCTCTCTCTCCACCTCCCTCACTCTCCATCCCACTACCCCCATCTCTCTCTCCCTCCATCCCTCTACCTATCTCTCTCTCTCTTTCTTTATGCTTCCATCCTTCTCTGTCTATCCTTTGGTAAAATAGCGAGTCTGCAAAGCAGAAATAGGGACGTGAATAGTTGATTATGGAGCGTCTAGTAAAACGCATCTAAAGGTGGATGTGTGTTGCTTCATCACCTTCGTTAAGAATCAATCAGGAAGTTGGTGGTGGAAACATCTGTCTGCGTCGTCACTACGAGCTGCTGATGGAAGGAGATGACAGGGAGGACTGTCGCTAGCAACAAGAGTCCTCCACGACACGTATGTAAGATGTGACTTGCTGCAACCCTAATATAAGATGAATGGATGGGATTTAGGTACATGGCTACAGGGCCATAGGGCCCTAGGGCTACAGGGCTACAGGGCTACAGGGCTACAGGGTGACAGGGCTACATGGCTACAGGGTGACAGGGCTACATGGCTTCAGGGCTACATGCCTACAGGGCTACAGGTCTACAGGGCTACAGGGCTACATGGCTACAGGGCCATAGGGCTACATGGCTACAGGGCTACAGGGTGACAGGGCTACAGGACTACAGGGCTACAGGGCTACAGGGTTACAGGACTACAGGGCTACAGGACTACAGGGCTACAGGGCTACAGGGCTACAGGACTACAGGGCTACAGGACTACAGGGCCATAGGGCTACAGGACTACAGGGCCATAGGGCTACAGGACTACAGGATGACAGGGCTACATGGCTACAGGGGTCTACAGGGCCATAGGGCTACATGGCTACAGGACTACAGGGCTACAGGGTGACAGGGCTACATGGCTACAGGGCTACAGGTCTACAGGGCCATAGGGCTACATGGCTACAGGACTACAGGGCTACAGGGCTACATGGCTACAGGACTACAGGGCTACATGGCTACAGGACTACAGGGCTATATGGCTACAAGGCTACAGGGCTACAGGGCTACAGGTCTACAGGGCCATAGGGCTACAAGGACTACAGGGTGCCTACAGGGCTACAGGGCCACTACAGGCGGGCTACAAAAGGGCTACAGGGCTACAGGGCCATAGGGCTACAGGGCTACAGGGCCATAGGGCTTACATGGCTACAGGTCTACAGGGCCATAGGGCTTACATGGCTACAGGACTACAGGGCTACAGGGCTACATGGCTACAGGGCTACAGGGCTACAGGTCTACAGGGCTACAGGACTACAGGGCTATATGGCTACAAGGCTACAGGGCTACAGGGCTACAGGGC
>NC_088407.1:10343765-10346265 GCF_034236695.1 Oncorhynchus nerka
GAATCACACCTGTCAGCATCATATATTACCCAACATGCTCTCTGTTGTGGGTACATTTGTTTCAATATCTAATGTTTGTATATTAATTGATTCATTTGTCTTAAAATGTAAAGACATACTGTACATTTGTCTAAACTAATCCAATCAGTTACTTGATTCATTTCACCCAACCACTGAAATGGTTGTCCTAGTTTAGATGTTTTAGGTAGTCTCATATCTTAGATTATCCCAACCACTGAAATGGTTGTCCTAGTTTAGATGTTCTAGGTAGTCTCATATCTTAGATTATCCCAACCACTGAAATGGTCCTAGTTTAGATGTTCTAGTGTAGATGCAACCAATGCAGGTGAATGAACATTCTAAATGTTGGATTCCAACAGGATCAGCAGAATCTGACTTGCACGCTTGCAAACCATGAGTTTCAGGCCACTGTTAGGGTAAAACAAGGCCCTTAAAATACTTGTCGTATTGAGTTAAATAATTACATTATAATAATATGAGAGCCTTCTCTTAGGATCTGTTCAAGCCCTGAGACACTGACAATGGATGAACACAATAACTATGTCTCTAACAAAAACAGGGTGGTAAACTCTACAGTGCAATTCAATCGGAAAGTCAAGGAACTCTGGGAAATATGCAAATAAGGCTTTACACTAAGCAGTGTGGTAACAAGGACCCGTATAAACACTGGATAATTTGCTGTGTGTCTGAGGTTCAGGCTAGTCATCACACACACACACACACTTCCTCTCTCGCCGTCTCACTCGTGCCTTCTTTTCTTTTCATTCGTTTCTTTCTCCTTTCCTTCTTCTTTCTTCTTTCTTTGCTTTCTTTCTCTTTCTTCTTCACTTTCTTTTTTTCTTCTTCCCTTTTCTTTCTCCTTTCTTTCTTTTCTCTTTTCTTTCCTTCTTTCTCTCTTCTTCTTAGTCTTTTTTCCTCTTCTTCTCTTTTCCCTTTCTTCCTCTTTCTTCTTTCTTTCTTTCACTTTCTTCCTTCTTTTCCCTTCTTCTCCTTTTTCTTTCTTCTTTCATTCTTGTTCTCTCGACTTCTTCTTTCTTCTTCTTCTTCCATCTTTTCCTTTCTCCCTCTTCGATTCATTCGATCTTCTGATTTCTTCTTCCTCATTCTCTTCTCCATCTTTTTTCCTTTATTCCTCTTCCTCTTTGTTCTTCCACTTTTCCCTCAGATCTTTCCTTCTCCTCTTTCTTCTCTCTCTTCTTTCTCTTTCTCTCTTTCTTTCTTTCTTCCATTCTCCTCTCTCTTCTTCCTTTATTTATTTAAATATTCTTCTGTCTTCTTCTTCTTCTTCTGTCTTCTTCTGTCTTCTTCTTTCTTCTTCTTTTTCTTCTTCTGTCTTCTTCTGTCTTCTTCTGTCTTCTTCTTCTGTCTTCTTCTCCTTCTTCTGTCGTCTTCTCCTTCTTCTGTCTTCTTCTTTTTCTTCTTCTGTCTTCTTCTCCTTCTTCTGTCTTCTTCTTCTGTCTTCTTCTTCTGTCTTCTTCTGTCTTCTTCTTTTTCTTCTTCTTCTTCCTCTTCTTCTTCTGTCTTCTTCTTCTTCTTCTTCTTCTGTCTTCGTCTTCATCTGTCTTCTTCTTCTTCTTCTGTCTTCTTCTTCTTCTCCTTCTTCTGTCTTCTTCTTCTTTTTCTGTCTTCTTCTTCTTCTTCTCCTTCTTCTGTCTTCTTCTTCTTCTTCTTCTGTCTTCTTCTTCTGTCTTCTTCTTCTTCTTCTTCTTCTTCTTCTTCTGTCTTTTCTTTCTTCTTCTTCTTCTTCTTCTTCTTCTTTTTCTTCTTCTGTCTTCTTCTGTCTTCTTCTTCTTCTCCTTCTTCTTCTTCTTCTTCTTCTTCTTTCTCTTCTTCTTCTTTTTCTTCTTCTGTCTTCTTCTGTCTTCTTCTTCTTCTTCTGTCTTCTTCTCCTTCTTCTGTCTTCTTCTCCTTCTTCTGTCTTCTTCTTTTTTTCTTCTTCTTCTTCCTCTTCTTCTTCTGTCTTCTTCTTCTTCTTCTTCTTCTGTCTTCTTCTTCCTCTGTCTTCTTCTTCTTCTTCTGTCTTCTTCTTCTTCTTCTTCTCTCTTCTCCTTCTTCTTCTTCTTCTTCTTCTTCTTCTTCTTTGTCTTCTTCTCCTTCTTCTGTCTTCTTCTTTTCTTCTTCTTCTTCTCTTCTTCTTTGTCTTCTTCTCTTCTCTTCTCCTTCTTCTTCTTTTTCTTCTTCTGTCTTCTTCTTCTTCTTCTTTTTCTTCTTCTGTCTTCTTCTCCTTCTTCTGTCTTCTTCTTTCTTCTTCTTCTTCTTCTTCTTCTTCTTCTGTCTTCTTCTTCTTCTTTCTTCTTCTTCTTCTTCTTCTTCTTCTTCTTCTTCTGTCTTCCTTCTTCTTCTTCTGTCTCCCACTTCTTTTTCTTCTTCTTCTTCTTCTGTCTTCTTCTTCTGTCTTCTTCTTCTGTCTGTCTTCTTCTCCTTCTTCTGTCTTCTTCTCCTTCTTCTGTCTTCTTCTTTTTCTTCTTCTGTCTTCTTC
>NC_088407.1:10351265-10356265 GCF_034236695.1 Oncorhynchus nerka
TCTTCTTCTTCTTCTTCTTCTTCTTCTTCTTCTTCTTCTTCTTCTTCTTCTTCTTCTTCTTCTTCTTCTTCTTCTTCTTCTTCTTCTTCTTCTTCTTCTTCTTCTTCTTCTTCTTCTTCTTCTTCTTCTTCTTCTTCTTCTTCTTCTTCTTCTTCTTCTTCTTCTTCTTCTTCTTCTTCTTCTTCTTCTTCTTCTTCTTCTTCTTCTTCTTCTTCTTCTTCTTCTTCTTCTTCTTCTTCTTCTTCTTCTTCTTCTTCTTCTTCTTCTTCTTCTTCTTCTTCTTCTTCTTCTTCTTCTTCTTCTTCTTCTTCTTCTTCTTCTTCTTCTTCTTCTTCTTCTTCTTCTTCTTCTTCTTCTTCTTCTTCTTCTTCTTCTTCTTCTTCTTCTTCTTCTTCTTCTTTCTTCTTCTTCTGTCCTCTTCTTCTTCTTCTTCTTCTTCTTCTTCTTCTTCTTCTTCTTCTTCTTCTTCTTCTTCTTCTTCTTCTTCTTCTTCTTCTTCTTCTTCTTCTTCTTCTTCTTCTTCTTCTTCTTCTTCTTCTTCTGTCTTCTTCTTCTTCTTCTTCTTCTTCTTCTTCTTCTTCTTCTTCTTCTTCTTCTTCTTCTTCTTCTTCTTCTTCTTCTTCTTCTTCTTCTTCTTCTTCTTCTTCTTCTTCTTCTTCTTCTTCTTCTTCTTCTTCTTCTTCTTCTTCTTCTTCTTCTTCTTCTTCTTCTTCTTCTTCTTCTTCTTCTTCTTCTTCTTCTTCTTCTTCTTCTTCTTCTTCTTCTTCTTCTTCTTCTTCTTCTTCTTCTTCTTCTTCTTCTTCTTCTTCTTCTTCTTCTTCTTCTTCTTCTTCTTCTTCTTCTTCTTCTTCTTCTTCTTCTTCTTCTTCTTCTTCTTCTTCTTCTTCTTCTTCTTCTTCTTCTTCTTCTTCTTCTTCTTCTTCTTCTTCTTCTTCTTCTTCTTCTTCTTCTTCTTCTTCTTCTTCTTCTTCTTCTTCTTCTTCTTCTTCTTCTTCTTCTTCTTCTTCTTCTTCTTCTTCTTCTTCTTCTTCTTCTTCTTCTTCTTCTTCTTCTTCTTCTTCTTCTTCTTCTTCTTCTTCTTCTTCTTCTTCTTCTTCTTCTTCTTCTTCTTCTTCTTCTTCTTCTTCTTCTTCTTCTTCTTCTTCTTCTTCTTCTTCTTCTTCTTCTTCTTCTTCTTCTTCTTCTTCTTCTTCTTCTTCTTCTTCTTCTTCTTCTTCTTCTTCTTCTTCTTCTTCTTCTTCTTCTTCTTCTTTCTTCTTTCTTCTTCTTCTTCTTCTTCTTCTTCTTCTTCTTCTTTCTTCTTCTTCTTCTTCTTCTTCTTCTTCTTCTTCTTCTTCTTCTTCTTCTTCTTCTTCTTCTTCTTCTTCTTCTTCTTCTTCTTCTTCTTCTTCTTTCTTCTTCTTCTTCTTCTTCTTCTTCTTCTTCTTCTTCTTCTTCTTCTTCTTCTTCTTCTTCTTCTTCTTCTTCTTCTTCTTCTTCTTCTTCTTCTTCTTCTTCTTCTTCTTCTTCTTCTTCTTCTTCTTCTTCTTCTTCTTCTTCTTCTTCTTCTTCTTCTTCTTCTTCTTCTTCTTCTTCTTCTTCTTCTTCTTCTTCTTCTTCTTCTTCTTCTTCTTCTTCTTCTTCTTCTTCTTCTTCTTCTTCTTCTTCTTCTTCTTCTTCTTCTTCTTCTTCTTCTTCTTCTTCTTCTTCTTCTTCTTCTTCTTCTTCTTCTTCTTCTTCTTCTTCTTCTTCTTCTTCTTCTTCTTCTTCTTCTTCTTCTTCTTCTTCTTCTTCTTTCTTCTTCTTTCTTCTTCTTCTTCTTCTTCTTCTTCTTCTTCTTCTTCTTCTTCTTCTTCTTCTTCTTCTTCTTCTTCTTCTTCTTCTTCTTCTTCTTCTTCTTCTTCTTCTTCTTCTTCTTCTTCTTCTTCTTCTTCTTCTTCTTCTTCTTCTTCTTCTTCTTCTTCTTCTTCTTCTTCTTCTTCTTCTTCTTCTTCTTCTTCTTCTTCTTCTTCTTCTTCTTCTTCTTCTTCTTCTTCTTCTTCTTCTTCTTCTTCTTCTTCTTCTTCTTCTTCTTCTTCTTCTTCTTCTTCTTCTTTTCTTCTTCTTCTTCTTCTTCTTCTTCTTCTTCTTCTTCTTCTTCTTCTTCTTCTTCTTCTTCTTCTTCTTCTTCTTCTTCTTCTTCTTCTTCTTCTTCTTCTTCTTCTTCTTCTTCTTCTTCTTCTTCTTCTTCTTCTTCTTCTTCTTCTTCTTCTTCTTCTTCTTCTTCTTCTTCTTCTTCTTCTTCTTCTTCTTCTTCTTCTTCTTCTTCTTCTTCTTCTTCTTCTTCTTCTTCTTCTTCTTCTTCTTCTTCTTCTTCTTCTTCTTCTTCTTCTTCTTCTTCTTCTTCTTCTTCTTCTTCTTCTTCTTCTTCTTCTTCTTCTTCTTCTTCTTCTTCTTCTTCTTCTTCTTCTTCTTCTTCTTCTTCTTCTTCTTCTTCTTCTTCTTCTTCTTCTTCTTCTTCTTCTTCTTCTTCTTCTTCTTCTTCTTCTTCTTCTTCTTCTTCTTCTTCTTCTTCTTCTTCTTCTTCTTCTTCTTCTTCTTCTTCTTCTTCTTCTTCTTCTTCTTCTTCTTCTTCTTCTTCTTCTTCTTCTTCTTCTTCTTCTTCTTCTTCTTCTTCTTCTTCTTCTTCTTCTTCTTCTTCTTCTTCTTCTTCTTCTTCTTCTTCTTCTTCTTCTTCTTCTTCTTCTTCTTCTTCTTCTTCTTCTTCTTCTTCTTCTTCTTCTTCTTCTTCTCTTCTTCTTCTTCTTCTTCTTCTTCTTCTTCTTCTTCTTCTTCTTCTTCTTCTTCTTCTTCTTCTTCTTCTTCTTCTTCTTCTTCTTCTTCTTCTTCTTCTTCTTCTTCTTCTTCTTCTTCTTCTTCTTCTTCTTCTTCTTCTTCTTCTTCTTCTTCTTCTTCTTCTTCTTCTTCTTCTTCTTCTTCTTCTTCTTCTTCTTCTTCTTCTTCTTCTTCTTCTTCTTCTTCTTCTTCTTCTTCTTCTTCTTCTTCTTCTTCTTCTTCTTCTTCTTCTTCTTCTTCTTCTTCTTCTTCTTCTTCTTCTTCTTCTTCTTCTTCTCTTCTTCTTCTTCTTCTTCTTCTTCTTCTTCTTCTTCTTCTTCTTCTTCTTCTTCTTCTTCTTCTTCTTCTTCTTCTTCTTCTTCTTCTTCTTCTTCTTCTTCTTCTTCTTCTTCTTCTTCTTCTTCTTCTTCTTCTTCTTTCTTCTTCTTCTTCTTCTTCTTCTTCTTCTTCTTCTTCTTCTTCTTCTTCTTCTTCTTCTTCTTCTTCTTCTTCTTCTTCTTCTTCTTCTTCTTCTTCTTCTTCTTCTTCTTCTTCTTCTTCTTCTTCTTCTTCTTCTTCTTCTTCTTCTTCTTCTTCTTCTTCTTCTTCTTCTTCTTCTTCTTCTTCTTCTTCTTCTTCTTCTTCTTCTTCTTCTTCTTCTTCTTCTTCTTCTTCTTCTTCTTCTTCTTCTTCTTCTTCTTCTTCTTCTTCTTCTTCTTCTTCTTCTTCTTCTTCTTCTTCTTCTTCTTCTTCTTCTTCTTCTTCTTCTTCTTCTTCTTCTTCTTCTTCTTCTTCTTCTTCTTCTTCTTCTTCTTCTTCTTCTTCTTCTTCTTCTTCTTCTTCTTCTTCTTCTTCTTCTTCTTCTTCTTCTTCTTCTTCTTCTTCTTCTTCTTCTTCTTCTTCTTCTTCTTCTTCTTCTTCTTCTTCTTCTTCTTCTTCTTCTTCTTCTTCTTCTTCTTCTTCTTCTTCTTCTTCTTCTTCTTCTTCTTCTTCTTCTTCTTCTTCTTCTTCTTCTTCTTCTTCTTCTTCTTCTTCTTCTTCTTCTTCTTCTTCTTCTTCTTCTTCTTCTTCTTCTTCTTCTTCTTCTTCTTCTTCTTCTTCTTCTTCTTCTTCTTCTTCTTCTTCTTCTTCTTCTTCTTCTTCTTCTTCTTCTTCTTCTTCTTCTTCTTCTTCTTCTTCTTCTTCTTCTTCTTCTTCTTCTTCTTCTTCTTCTTCTTCTTCTTCTTCTTCTTCTTCTTCTTCTTCTTCTTCTTCTTTCTTCTTCTTCTTCTTCTTCTTCTTCTTCTTCTTCTTCTTCTTCTTCTTCTTCTTCTTCTTCTTCTTCTTCTTCTTCTTCTTCTTCTTCTTCTTCTTCTTCTTCTTCTTCTTCTTCTTCTTCTTCTTCTTCTTCTTCTTCTTCTTCTTCTTCTTCTTCTTCTTCTTCTTCTTCTTCTTCTTCTTCTTCTTCTTCTTCTTCTTCTTCTTCTTCTTCTTCTTCTTCTTCTTCTTCTTCTTCTTCTTCTTCTTCTTCTTCTTCTTCTTCTTCTTCTTCTTCTTCTTCTTCTTCTTCTTCTTCTTCTTCTTCTTCTTCTTCTTCTTCTTCTTCTTCTTCTTCTTCTTCTTCTTCTTCTTCTTCTTCTTCTTCTTCTTCTTCTTCTTCTTCTTCTTCTTCTTCTTCTTCTTCTTCTTCTTCTTCTTCTTCTTTCTTCTTCTTCTTCTTCTTCTTCTTCTTCTTCTTCTTCTTCTTCTTCTTCTTCTTCTTCTTCTTCTTCTTCTTCTTCTTCTTCTTTCTTCTTCTTCTTCTTTCTTCTTCTTCTTCTTCTTCTTCTTCTTCTTCTTCTTCTTCTTCTTCTTCTTCTTCTTCTTCTTCTTCTTCTTCTTCTTCTTCTTCTTCTTCTTCTTCTTCTTCTTCTTCTTCTTCTTCTTCTTCTTCTTCTTCTTCTTCTTCTTCTTCTTCTTCTTCTTCTTCTTCTTCTTCTTCTTCTTCTTCTTCTTCTTCTTCTTCTTCTTCTTCTTCTTCTTCTTCTTCTTCTTCTTCTTCTTCTTCTTCTTCTTCTTCTTCTTCTTCTTCTTCTTCTTCTTCTTCTTCTTCTTCTTCTTCTTCTTCTTCTTCTTCTTCTTCTTCTTCTTCTTCTTCTTCTTCTTCTTCTTCTTTCTTCTTCTTCTTCTTCTTCTTCTTCTTCTTCTTCTTCTTCTTCTTCTTCTTCTTCTTCTTCTTCTTCTTCTTCTTCTTCTTCTTCTTCTTCTTC
>NC_088407.1:10358765-10391265 GCF_034236695.1 Oncorhynchus nerka
TAGGCTGGGTTTCTGTACAGCACTTTGAGATATCAGCTGATGTAAAAAGGGCTTCATAAATACATTTGATTGATTGATTGATTGATTGATTGATTGATGGCTGTGGCGGTCATCATATTGATCAGCCGGTTTATTGATCATTGCAAAAGGTGGCCGGTTTTACGGTAATTGACCGTAAATTAACATAAACACATTTACTGTCTCCTGGCTTCCAAGCAGCTTTTGAAACATCTACACATTTAAAAAAGTAAAATAAAAACATTTTCTTCATATTATGATATGGAGAAAATATATTTCAGAAGAACAGAATATGAGTTGGTCTACTGTCTGTTATCTGTCTGTTCTATATAGACTAGATACTGTCTGTTATCTGTCTGTTATCTGTCTGTTCTATAGAAACTAGATACTGTCTGTTATCTGTCTGTTATCTGTCTGTTCTATAGATACTAGATACTGTCTGTTATCTGTCTGTTCTATAGATACTAGATACTGTCTGTTATCTGTCTGTTCTATAGATACTAGATACTGTCTGTTATCTGTCTGTTATCTGTCTGTTCTATAGATACTAGATACTGTCTGTTATCTGTCTGTTCTATAGATACTAGATACTGTCTGTTATCTGTCTGTTCTATAGATACTAGATACTGTCTGTTATCTGTCTGTTCTATAGATACTAGATACTGTCTGTTATCTGTCTGTTCTATAGATACTAGATGCCCTGTCTGTTATCTGTCTGTTCTATAGATACTAGATACTGTCTGTTATCTGTCTGTTATCTGTCTGTTCTATAGATACTAGATACTGTCTGTTATCTGTCTGTTCTATCTCTCTCTAGATCTCTGTCTGTTATCTGTCTGTTATCTGTCTGTTCTATAGAGAACTAGATACTGTCTCTTATCTGTCTGTTCTATAGATACTAGATCTGTCTGTTATCTGTCTGTTCTATAGATACTAGATACTGTCTGTTATCTGTCTGTTCTATAGATACTAGATACTGTCTGTTATCTGTCTGTTCTATAGATACTAGATACTGTCTGTTATCTGTCTGTTCTATATAAACTAGATACTGTCTGTTATCTGTCTGTTCTATAGATACTAGATACTGTCTGTTATCTGTCTGTTCTATAGATACTAGATACTGTCTGTTATCTGTCTGTTCTATAGATACTAGATACTGTCTGTTATCTGTCTGTTATCTGTCTGTTCTATAGATACTAGATACTGTCTGTTATCTGTCTGTTCTATAGATACTAGATACTGTCTGTTATCTGTCTGTTATCTGTCTGTTCTATAGAAACTAGATACTGTCTGTTACCTGTCTGTTCTATAGATACTAGATACTGTCTGTTATCTGTCTGTTATCTGTCTGTTCTATAGATACTAGATACTGTCTGTTATCTGTCTGTTCTATAGATACTAGATACTGTCTGTTATCTGTCTGTTATCTGTCTGTTCTATAGATACTAGATACTGTCTGTTATCTGTTATCTGTCTGTTCTATAGTTACTAGATACTGTCTGTTATCTGTCTGTTCTATAGATCTGTTCTATAGATACTAGATCTGTTCTGTTATCTGTCTGTTATCTGTCTGTTCTATAGATACTAGATACTGTCTGTTATCTGTCTGTTCTATAGATACTAGATACTGTCTGTTATCTGTCTGTTATCTGTCTGTTCTATAGATACTAGATACTGTCTGTTATCTGTCTGTTCTATAGATACTAGATACTGTCTGTTATCTGTCTGTTATCTGTCTGTTCTATAGAAACTAGATACTGTCTGTTATCTGACTGTTCTATAGAAACTAGATACTGTCTGTTATCTGTCTGTTCTATAGATACTAGATACTGTCTGTTATCTGTCTGTTCTATAGATACTAGATACTGTCTGTTATCTGTCTGTTCTATAGATACTAGATACTGTCTATTATCTGTCTGTTCTATAGGTACTAGATACTGTCTGTTATCTGTCTGTTATCTGTCTGTTCTATAGATACTAGATACTGTCTGTTATCTGTCTGTTCTATAGATACTAGATACTGCCTGTTATCTGTCTGTTCTATAGATACTAGATACTGTCTGTTATCTGTCTGTTCTATAGATACTAGATACTGTCTGTTATCTGTCTGTTATCTGTCTGTTCTATAGATACTAGATACTGTCTGTTATCTGTCTGTTCTATAGATACTAGATACTGTCTTTTATCTGTCTGTTATCTGTCTGTTCTATAGTTACTAGATACTGTCTGTTATCTGTCTGTTCTATAGATACTGTCTGTTATCTGTCTGTTCTATAGATACTGTCTGTTATCTGTCTGTTCTATAGATACTAGATACTGTCTGTTATCTGTCTGTTCTATAGATACTAGATACTGTCTTTTATCTGTCTGTTATCTGTCTGTTCTATAGTTACTAGATACTGTCTGTTATCTGTCTGTTCTATAGATACTAGATACTGTCTGTTATCTGTCTGTTCTATAGATACTAGATACTGTCTGTTATCTGTCTGTTCTATAGATACTAGATACTGTCTGTTATCTGTCTGTTCTATAGATACTAGATACTGTCTGTTATCTGTCTGTTCTATAGATACTAGATACTGTCTGTTATCTGTCTGTTATCTGTCTGTTCTATAGATACTAGATACTGTCTGTTATCTGTCTGTTCTATAGATACTAGATACTGTCTGTTATCTGTCTGTTATCTGTCTGTTCTATAGATACTAGATACTGTCTGTTATCTGTCTGTTCTATAGATACTAGATACTGTCTGTTATCTATCTGTTATCTGTCTGTTCTATAGATACTAGATACTGTCTGTTATCTGTCTGTTCTATAGATACTGTCTAGATCTGTCTGTTCTATATCTGATCTGTTATCTGTCTGTTCTATAGATACTGTCTGTTATCTGTCTGTTATCTGTCTGTTCTATAGATACTAGATACTGTCTGTTATCTGTCTGTTCTATAGATACTAGATACTGTCTGTTATCTGTCTGTTATCTGTCTGTTCTATAGATACTAGATACTGTCTGTTATCTGTCTGTTCTATAGATACTAGATACTGTCTGTTATCTGTCTGTTCTATAGATACTAGATACTGTCTGTTATCTGTCTGTTCTATAGATACTAGATACTGTCTGTTATCTGTCTGTTATCTGTCTGTTCTATAGAAACTAGATACTGTCTGTTATCTGACTGTTCTATAGAAACTAGATACTGTCTGTTATCTGTCTGTTCTATAGATACTAGATACTGTCTGTTATCTGTCTGTTCTATAGATACTAGATACTGTCTGTTATCTGTCTGTTATCTGTCTGTTCTATAGATACTAGATACTGTCTGTTATCTGTCTGTTTCTGTCTGTACTATAGATACTGTCTGTTATCTGTCTGTTATCTGTCTGTTCTATAGATACTAGATACTGTCTGTTATCTGTCTGTTCTATAGATACTAGATATCTGTCTGTTATCTGTCTGTTCTATAGATACTAGATACTGTTATCTGTTATCTGTCTGTTCTATAGATACTAGATAGTTATCTGTCTGTTATCTGTCTGTTCTATAGATACTAGATACTGTCTGTTATCTGTCTGTTCTCTACTAGATACTACTCTGTTATGTCTGTTCTAGATTAGATCTGTCTGTTATCTGTCTGTTCTATAGATACTAGATACTGTCTGTTATCTGTCTGTTCTATAGATACTAGATACTGTCTGTTATCTGTCTGTTATCTGTCTGTTCTATAGATACTAGATACTGTCTGTTATCTGTCTGTTCTATAGATACTAGATACTGTCTGTTATCTGTCTGTTCTATAGATACTAGATACTGTCTGTTATCTGTCTGTTCTATAGATACTAGATACTGTCTGTTATCTGTCTGTTCTATAGATACTAGATACTGTCTGTTATCTGTCTGTTCTATAGATACTAGATACTGTCTGTTATCTGTCTGTTCTATAGATACTAGATACTGTCTGTTATCTGTCTGTTCTATAGATACTAGATACTGTCTGTTATCTGTCTGTTCTATAGATACTAGATACTGTCTGTTATCTGTCTGTTATCTGTCTGTTCTATAGATACTAGATACTGTCTGTTATCTGTCTGTTCTATAGATACTAGATACTGTCTGTTATCTGTCTGTTATCTGTCTGTTATCTGTCTGTTCTATAGATACTAGATACTGTCTGTTATCTGTCTGTTCTATAGATACTAGATACTGTCTGTTATCTGTCTGTTATCTGTCTGTTCTATAGATACTAGATACTGTCTGTTATCTGTCTGTTCTATAGATACTAGATACTGTCTGTTATCTGTCTGTTATCTGTCTGTTCTATAGATACTAGATACTGTCTGTTATCTGTCTGTTCTATAGATACTAGATACTGTCTGTTATCTGTCTGTTCTATAGATACTAGATACTGTCTGTTATCTGTTATCTGTTCTATAGATACTAGATAATGTCTGTTATCTGTCTGTTCTATAGATACTAGATACTGTCTGTTATATGTCTGTTATCTGTCTGTTCTATAGATACTAGATACTGTCTGTTATCTGTCTGTTCTATAGATACTAGATACTGTCTGTTATCTGTCTGTTATCTGTCTGTTCTATAGAAACTAGATACTGTCTGTTATCTGTCTGTTCTATAGATACTAGATACTGTCTGTTATCTGTCTGTTCTATAGATACTAGATACTGTCTGTTATCTGTCTGTTCTATAGATACTAGATACTGTCTGTTATCTGTCTGTTCTATAGATACTAGATACTGTCTATTATCTGTCTGTTCTATAGGTACTAGATACTGTCTGTTATCTGTCTGTTATCTGTCTGTTCTATAGATACTAGATACTGTCTGTTATCTGTCTGTTCTATAGATACTAGATACTGTCTGTTATCTGTCTGTTCTATAGATACTAGATACTGTCTGTTATCTGTCTGTTCTATAGATACTAGATACTGTCTGTTATCTGTCTGTTATCTGTCTGTTCTATAGATACTAGATACTGTCTGTTATCTGTCTGTTCTATAGATACTAGATACTGTCTGTTATCTGTCTGTTCTATAGTTATCTGTCTGTTATCTGTCTGTTCTATAGATACTGTCTGTTATCTGTCTGTTCTATAGATCTGTCTGTTATCTATCTGTCTGTTCTATAGATACTAGATACTGTCTGTTATCTGTCTGTTCTATAGATACTAGATACTGTCTATTAGCTGTCTGTTCTATAGGTACTAGATACTGTCTGTTATCTGTCTGTTATCTGTCTGTTATCTGTCTGTTCTATAGATACTAGATACTGTCTGTTATCTGTCTGTTCTATAGATACTAGATACTGTCTGTTATCTGTCTGTTCTATAGATATAATATCTGTCTGTTCTATAGATACTGTCTGTTATCTGTCTGTTCTATAGATACTAGATACTGTCTGTTATCTGTCTGTTCTATAGATACTAGATACTGTCTGTTATCTGTCTGTTCTATAGATACTAGATACTGTCTGTTATCTGTCTGTTATCTGTCTGTTCTATAGATACTAGATACTGTCTGTTATCTGTCTGTTCTATAGATACTAGATACTGTCTGTTATCTGTCTGTTCTGATACTAGATACTGTCTGTTATCTGTCTGTTCTATAGATACTAGATACTGTCTGTTATCTGTCTGTTCTATAGATACTAGATACTGTCTGTTATCTGTCTGTTCTATAGATACTAGATACTGTCTGTTATCTGTCTGTTCTATAGATACTAGATACTGTCTGTTATCTGTCTGTTCTATAGATACTAGATACTGTCTGTTATCTGTCTGTTATCTGTCTGTTCTATAGATACTAGATACTGTCTGTTATCTGTCTGTTCTATAGATACTCTGATCTGTCTGTTATCTCTGTTATCTGTCTGTTCTATAGATACTAGATACTGTCTGTTATCTGTCTGTTATCTGTCTGTTCTATAGATACTAGATACTGTCTGTTATCTGTCTGTTCTATAGATACTAGATACTGTCTGTTATCTGTCTGTTCTATAGATACTAGATACTGTCTGTTATCTGTCTGTTCTATAGATACTAGATACTGTCTGTTTCTGTTATCTGTCTGTTCTATAGATACTAGATACTGTCTGTTATCTGTCTGTTCTATAGATACTAGATACTGTCTGTTATCTGTCTGTTATCTGTCTGTTCTATAGATACTAGATACTGTCTGTTATCTGTCTGTTCTATACTAGATACTAGATATCTGTCTGTTATCTGTCTGTTCTATCTATAGATACTAGATACTGTCTGTTATCTGTCTGTTCTATAGATACTAGATACTGTCTGTTATCTGTCTGTTATCTGTCTGTTCTATAGATACTAGATACTGTCTGTTATCTGTCTGTTCTATAGATACTGTCTGTTATCTGTCTGTTCTATAGATACTAGATACTGTCTGTTATCTGTCTGTTCTATAGATACTAGATACTGTCTGTTATCTGTCTGTTATCTGTCTGTTCTATAGATACTAGATACTGTATCTGTCTGTTATCTGTCTGTTCTATAGATACTAGATACTGTCTGTTATCTGTCTGTTCTATAGATACTAGATACTGTCTGTTATCTGTCTGTTCTATAGATACTAGATACTGTCTGTTATCTGTCTGTTCTATAGATACTAGATACTGTCTGTTATCTGTCTGTTATCTGTCTGTTCTATAGATACTAGATACTGTCTGTTATCTGTCTGTTCTATAGATACTAGATACTGTCTGTTATCTGTCTGTTATCTGTCTGTTCTATAGATACTAGATACTGTCTGTTATCTGTCTGTTCTATAGATACTAGATACTGTCTGTTATCTGTCTGTTATCTGTCTGTTCTATAGATACTAGATACTGTCTGTTATCTGTCTGTTCTATAGATACTAGATACTGTCTGTTATCTGTCTGTTATCTGTCTGTTCTATAGATACTAGATACTGTCTGTTATCTGTCTGTTCTATAGATACTAGATACTGTCTGTTATCTGTCTGTTCTATAGATACTAGATACTGTCTGTTATCTGTCTGTTATCTGTCTGTTCTATAGATACTAGATACTGTCTGTTATCTGTCTGTTCTATAGATACTAGATACTGTCTGTTATCTGTCTGTTATCTGTCTGTTCTATAGATACTAGATACTGTCTGTTATCTGTCTGTTCTATAGATACTAGATACTGTCTGTTATCTGTCTGTTCTTAGATACTGTCTGTTCTGTTCTATAGATACTAGATACTGTCTGTTATCTGTCTGTTCTATAGATACTAGATACTGTCTGTTATCTGTCTGTTCTATAGATACTAGATACTGTCTGTTATCTGTCTGTTCTATAGATACTAGATACTGTCTGTTATCTGTTATCTGTCTGTTCTATAGATACTAGATGTCTGTTATCTGTCTGTTCTATAGATACTGTCTGTTATCTGTCTGTTCTATAGATACTAGATACTGTCTGTTATCTGTCTGTTCTATAGATACTAGATACTGTCTGTTATCTGTCTGTTATCTGTCTGTTCTATAGATACTAGATACTGTCTGTTATCTGTCTGTTCTATAGATACTAGATACTGTCTGTTATCTGTCTGTTATCTGTCTGTTCTATAGATACTAGATACTGTCTGTTATCTGTCTGTTCTATAGATACTAGATACTGTCTGTTATCTGTCTGTTCTATAGATACTGTCTGTTATCTGTCTGTTCTATAGATACTAGATACTGTCTGTTATCTGTCTGTTCTATAGATACTAGATACTGTCTAGATACTAGATACTGTCTGTTATCTGTCTGTTCTATAGATACTAGATACTGTCTGTTATCTGTATCTGTCTGTTCTATAGATACTAGATACTGTCTGTTATCTGTCTGTTATCTGTCTGTTCTATCTGTCTGTTATCTGTCTGTTCTATAGATACTGTCTGTTATCTGTCTGTTCTATAGATACTAGATACTGTCTGTTATCTGTCTGTTCTATAGATACTAGATACTGTCTGTTATCTGTCTGTTCTATAGATACTAGATACTGTCTGTTATCTGTCTGTTCTATAGATACTAGATACTGTCTGTTATCTGTCTGTTATCTGTCTGTTCTGTTCTATAGATACTGTCTGTTATCTGTCTGTTATCTGTCTGTTCTATAGATACTAGATACTGTCTGTTATCTGTCTGTTATCTGTCTGTTCTATAGATACTAGATACTGTCTGTTATCTGTCTGTTCTATAGATACTAGATACTGTCTGTTATCTGTCTGTTCTATAGATACTAGATACTGTCTGTTATCTGTCTGTTCTATAGATACTAGATACTGTCTGTTATCTGTCTGTTATCTGTCTGTTCTATAGATACTAGATACTGTCTGTTATCTGTCTGTTCTATAGATACTAGATACTGTCTGTTATCTGTCTGTTATCTGTCTGTTCTATAGATACTAGATACTGTCTGTTATCTGTCTGTTCTATAGATACTAGATACTGTCTGTTATCTGTCTGTTATCTGTCTGTTCTATAGATACTAGATACTGTCTGTTATCTGTCTGTTCTATAGATACTAGATACTGTCTGTTATCTGTCTGTTCTATAGATACTAGATACTGTCTGTTATCTGTCTGTTATCTGTCTGTTCTATAGATACTAGATACTGTCTGTTATCTGTCTGTTCTATAGATACTAGATACTGTCTGTTATCTGTCTGTTCTATAGATACTAGATACTGTCTGTTATCTGTCTGTTCTATAGATAATGTCTGTTATCTGTCTTTTCTATAGATACTAGATACTGTCTGTTGTCTGTCTGTTATCTGTCTGTTCTATAGATACTAGATACTGTCTGTTATCTCTGTCTGTTCTGTTATCTGTCTGTTCTATAGATACTAGATACTGTCTGTTATCTGTCTGTTATCTGTCTGTTCTATAGATACTAGATACTGTCTGTTATCTGTCTGTTCTATAGATACTAGATACTGTCTGTTATCTGTCTGTTATCTGTCTGTTCTATAGATACTAGATACTGTCTGTTATCTCTCTTCTATAGATACTAGATACTGTCTGTTTTCTGTCTGTTATCTGTCTGTTCTATAGATACTAGATACTGTCTGTTATCTGTCTGTTCTATAGATACTAGATACTGTCTGTTATCTGTCTGTTATCTGTCTGTTCTATAGATACTAGATACTGTCTGTTATCTGTCTGTTCTATAGATACTAGATACTGTCTGTTATCTGTCTGTTCTATAGATACTAGATACTGTCTGTTATCTGTCTGTTATCTGTCTGTTCTGTTCTATAGATACTAGATACTGTCTGTTATCTGTCTGTTCTATAGATACTAGATACTGTCTGTTATCTGTCTGTTCTGTCTAGATACTAGATACTGTTATCTGTCTGTTCTATAGATACTAGATACTGTCTGTTATCTGTCTGTTCTATAGATACTAGATACTCTGTTCTGTTATCTGTCTGTTCTATAGATACTAGATACTGTCTGTTATCTGTCTGTTCTATAGATACTAGATACTGTCTGTTATCTGTCTGTTATCTGTCTGTTCTATAGATACTAGATACTGTCTGTTATCTGTCTGTTCTATAGATACTAGATATCTGTCTGTTCTATGTTATCTGTCTGTTATCTGTCTGTTCTATAGATACTAGATACTGTCTGTTATCTGTCTGTTCTATAGATCTGATCTGTCTGTTATCTGTCTGTTCTATAGATACTAGATACTGTCTGTTATCTGTCTGTTATCTGTCTGTTCTATAGATACTAGATACTGTCTGTTATCTGTCTGTTCTATAGATACTAGATACTGTCTGTTATCTGTCTGTTTATCTGTCTGTTCTATAGATACTAGATACTGTCTGTTATCTGTCTGTTCTATAGATACTAGATACTGTCTGTTATCTGTCTGTTTCTCTAGATCTGTTCTATAGATACTGTCTGTTATCTGTCTGTTCTATAGATACTAGATACTGTCTGTTATCTGTCTGTTGTTATAGGTACTAGATACTGTCTGTTATCTGTCTGTTCTATAGATACTAGATACTGTCTGTTATCTGTCTGTTCTATGTACTATAGATACTGTCTGTTATCTGTCTGTTATCTGTCTGTTCTATAGATACTAGATACTGTCTGTTATCTGTCTGTTCTATAGATACTAGATACTGTCTGTTATCTGTCTGTTATCTGTCTGTTCTATAGATACTAGATACTGTCTGTTATCTGTCTGTTCTATAGATACTAGATACTGTCTGTTATCTGTCTGTTCTATAGATACTAGATACTGTCTGTTATCTGTCTGTTATCTGTCTGTTATCTGTCTATAGATATACTGTCTGTTATCTGTCTGTTCTATAGATACTAGATACTGTCTGTTATCTGTCTGTTATCTGTCTGTTCTACTAGATACTGTCTGATACTGTCTGTTATCTGTCTGTTCTATAGATACTAGATACTGTCTGTTATCTGTCTGTTCTATAGATACTAGATACTGTCTGTTATCTGTCTGTTCTATAGATACTAGATATCTGTCTGTTATCTGTCTGTTATCTGTCTGTTCTATAGATACTAGATACTGTCTGTTATCTGTCTGTTAGATACTGTCTGTTATCTGTTCTATAGATACTAGATACTGTCTGTTATCTGTCTGTTATCTGTCTGTTCTATAGATACTAGATACTGTCTGTTATCTGTCTGTTCTATATACTAGATACTCTGATATCTGTCTGTTATCTGATACTGTCTGTTATCTGTCTGTTCTATAGATACTAGATACTGTCTGTTATCTGTCTGTTCTATAGATACTAGATACTGTCTGTTATCTGTCTGTTCTATAGATACTAGATACTGTCTGTTATCTGTCTGTTCTATAGATACTAGATACTGTCTGTTATCTGTCTGTTCTATAGATACTAGATACTGTCTATCTGTCTGTTATCTGTCTGTTCTATAGATACTAGATACTGTTATCTGTTATCTAGTCTGTTATCTGTCTGTTCTATAGATACTGTCTGTTATCTGTCTGTTATCTGTCTGTTCTATAGATACTAGATATCTGTCTGTTATCTGTCTGTTCTATAGATACTAGATACTGTCTGTCTGTTCTTATCTGTCTGTTATCTGTCTGTTATCTGTCTGTTCTATAGACTGTCTGTTACTAGATACTGTTCTGATCTGTCTTATCTGTCTGTTCTATAGATACTAGATACTGTCTGTTATCTGTCTGTTATCTGTGTTCTGTAGATACTGTCTGTCTGTTCTATAGATACTAGATACTGTCTGTTATCTGTCTGTTATCTGTCTGTTCTATAGATACTAGATACTGTCTGTTATCTGTCTGTTCTATAGATACTAGATACTGTCTGTTATCTGTCTGTTCTATAGATACTAGATACTGTCTGTTATCTGTCTGTTCTAGATACTGTCTGTTATCTGTCTGTTCTATAGATACTAGATATCTGTTATCTGTCTGTTCTATAGATACTAGATACTGTCTGTTATCTGTCTGTTCTATAGATACTAGATACTGTCTGTTATCTGTCTGTTATCTGTCTGTTCTATAGATACTAGATACTGTCTGTTATCTGTCTGTTCTATAGATACTAGATACTGTCTGTTATCTGTCTGTTCTATATAGATCTGTCTGTTATCTGTTATCTGTCTGTTCTATAGATACTAGATACTGTCTGTTGTCTGTCTGTTATCTGTCTGTTCTATAGATACTAGATACTGTCTGTTATCTGTCTGTTCTATAGATACTGTCTGTTATCTGTCTGATACTGTCTGTTATCTGTCTGTTATCTGTCTGTTCTATAGATACTAGATACTGTCTGTTATCTCTCTGTTCTATAGATACTAGATACTGTCTGTTATCTGTCTGTTATCTGTCTGTTCTATAGTTACTAGATACTCTCTGTTATCTGTCTGTTCTATAGATACTAGATACTGTCTGTTATCTATCTGTCTGTTCTATAGATACTAGATCTGTCTGTTATCTGTCTGTTCTATAGATACTAGATACTGTTATCTGTCTGTTATCTGTCTGTTCTATAGATACTAGATACTGTCTGTTATCTGTCTGTTCTAGATACTAGATACTGTCTGTTATCTGTCTGTTATCTGTCTGTTCTACTGTCTGTTATCTGTCTGTTCTATAGATACTAGATACTGTCTGTTATCTGTCTGTTATCTGTCTGTTCTATAGATACTAGATACTGTCTGTTATCTGTCTGTTCTATAGATACTAGATACTGTCTGTTATCTGTCTGTTCTATAGATACTAGATACTGTCTGTTATCTGTCTGTTATCTGTCTGTTCTATAGATACTAGATACTGTCTGTTATCTGTCTGTTCTATAGATACTGTTATCTGATTCTAGTCTAGTTATCTGTCTGTTATCTGTCTGTTCTATAGATACTAGATACTGTCTGTTATCTGTCTGTTCTATAGATACTAGATACTGTCTGTTATCTGTCTGTTATCTGTCTGTTCTATAGATACTAGATCTACTGTCTGTTATCTGTATCTGTCTGTTCTATAGATACTAGATACTGTCTGTTATCTGTCTGTTCTATAGATACTGTCTGTTATCTGTCTGTTCTATAGATACTAGATACTGTCTGTTATCTGTCTGTTCTATAGATACTAGATACTGTCTGTTATCTGTCTGTTCTATAGATACTAGATACTGTCTGTTATCTGTCTGTTCTATAGATACTAGATACTGTCTGTTATCTGTCTGTTCTATAGATACTAGATACTGTCTGTTATCTGTCTGTTCTATAGATACTCTGATGTCTGTCTGTTATCTGTCTGTTATCTGTCTGTTCTATAGATACTAGATACTGTCTGTTATCTGTCTGTTCTATAGATACTAGATACTGTCTGTTATCTGTCTGTTCTATAGTACTATCTGTCTGTTCTGTCTGTTATCTGTCTGTTATCTGTCTGTTCTATAGATACTAGATACTGTCTGTTATCTGTCTGTTATCTGTCTGTTCTATAGATACTAGATACTGTCTGTCTGTTATCTGTCTGTTCTATAGATACTAGATACTGTCTGTTATCTGTCTGTTCTATAGATACTAGATACTGTCTGTTATCTGTCTGTTATCTGTCTGTTCTATAGATACTAGATACTGTCTGTTATCTGTCTGTTCTATAGATACTAGATACTGTCTGTTATCTGTCTGTTCTATAGATACTAGATACTGTCTGTTATCTGTCTGTCTGTTCTATAGATACTAGATACTGTCTGTTATCTGTCTGTTCTAGATACTGTCTAGATCTGTCTGTTATCTGTCTGTTCTATCTGTAGATACTAGATACTAGATCTGTCTGTTATCTGTCTGTTCTATAGATACTAGATACTGTCTGTTATCTGTCTGTTCTATAGATACTAGATACTGTCTGTTATCTGTCTGTTCTATAGATACTAGATACTGTCTGTTATCTGTCTGTTCTATAGATACTAGATACTGTCTGTTATCTGTCTGTTATCTGTCTGTTATCTGTCTGTTCTATAGATACTGTCTGTTATCTGTCTGTTATCTGTCTGTTCTATAGATACTAGATACTGTCTGTTATCTGTATGTTTTCTGTCTGTTCTATAGATACTAGATACTGTCTGTTATCTGTCTGTTCTATAGATACTAGATACTGTCTGTTATCTGTCTGTTCTATAGTTACTAGATACTCTCTGTTATCTGTCTGTTCTATAGATACTAGATACTGTCTGTTATCTGTCTGTTATCTGTCTGTTCTATAGATACTAGATACTGTCTGTTATCTGTCTGTTCTATAGATACTAGATACTGTCTGTTATCTGTCTGTTATCTGTCTGTTCTATAGTTACTAGATACTCTCTGTTATCTGTCTGTTCTATAGATACTAGATACTGTCTGTTATCTGTCTGTTATCTGTCTGTTCTATAGATACTAGATACTGTCTGTTATCTGTCTGTTCTATAGATACTAGATACTGTCTGTTATCTGTCTGTTATCTGTCTGTTCTATAGATACTAGATACTGTCTGTTATCTGTCTGTTCTATAGATACTAGATACTGTCTGTTATCTGTCTGTTATCTGTCTGTTCTATAGATACTAGATACTGTCTGTTATCTGTCTGTTCTATAGATACTAGATACTGTTCTGTTATCTGTCTGTTATCTGTCTGTTCTATAGATACTAGATACTGTCTGTTATCTGTCTGTTCTATAGATACTAGATACTGTCTGTTATCTGTCTGTTATCTGTCTGTTCTATAGATACTAGATACTGTCTGTTATCTGTCTGTTCTACTAGATACTAGATACTGTCTGTTCTTATCTGTCTGTTATCTGTCTGTTCTATAGATACTAGATACTGTCTGTTATCTGTCTGTTATCTGTCTGTTCTATAGATACTAGATACTGTCTGTTATCTGTCTGTTCTATAGATACTAGATACTGTCTGTTATCTGTCTGTTCTATAGATACTAGATACTGTCTGTTATCTGTCTGTTCTATAGATACTAGATACTGTCTGTTATCTGTCTGTTATCTGTCTGTTCTATAGATACTAGATACTGTCTGTTATCTGTCTGTTCTATAGATACTAGATACTGTCTGTTATCTGTCTGTTATCTGTCTGTTCTATAGATACTAGATACTGTCTGTTATCTGTCTGTTATCTGTCTGTTCTATAGATACTAGATACTGTCTGTTATCTGTCTGTTATCTGTCTGTTCTATAGATACTAGATACTGTCTGTTATCTGTCTGTTCTATAGATACTAGATACTGTCTGTTATCTGTCTGTTCTATAGATACTAGATACTGTCTGTTATCTGTCTGTTATCTGTTCTGTTCTATAGATGTCTAGATACTGTCTGTTATCTGTCTGTTCTATAGATACTAGATACTGTCTGTTATCTGTCTGTTATCTGTCTGTTCTATAGATACTAGATACTGTCTGTTATCTGTCTGTTATCTGTCTGTTCTATAGATACTAGATACTGTCTGTTATCTGTCTGTTCTATAGATACTAGATACTGTCTGTTATCTGTCTGTTATCTGTCTGTTCTAGATACTAGATACTGTCTAGATCTGTCTGTTATCTGTCTGTTATCTGTCTGTTCTATAGATACTAGATACTGTCTGTTATCTGTCTGTTCTATAGATACTAGATACTGTCTGTTATCTGTCTGTTCTTATCTGTCTGTTATCTTCTGTTCTATAGATACTAGATACTGTCTGTTATCTGTCTGTTATATAGATACTAGATACTGTCTGTCTGTTATCTGTCTGTTCTATAGATACTAGATACTGTCTGTTATCTGTCTATAGATACTTCTATAGTTATACTAGATATCTGTCTGTTATCTGTCTGTTCTATAGATACTAGATACTGTCTGTTATCTGTCTGTTCTATAGATACTAGATACTGTCTGTTATCTGTCTGTTCTATAGATACTGTCTGTTATCTGTCTGTTCTATAGATACTAGATACTGTCTGTTATCTGTCTGTTATCTGTCTGTTCTATAGATACTAGATACTGTCTGTTATCTGTCTGTTCTATATACTAGATACTAGATATCTGTCTGTTATACTGTCTGTTATCTGTCTGTTATCTGTCTGTTCTATAGATACTAGATACTGTCTGTTATCTGTCTGTTTATCTGTCTGTTCTATAGATACTAGATACTGTGTTATCTGTCTGTCTGTTCTATAGGTACTAGATACTGTCTGTTATCTGTCTGTTATCTGTCTGTTCTATAGATACTGTCTGTTATCTGTCTGTTATCTGTCTGTTCTATAGATACTAGATACTGTCTGTTATCTGTCTGTTCTATAGATACTAGATACTGTCTGTTATCTGTCTGTTATCTGTCTGTTCTATAGATACTAGATACTGTCTGTTATCTGTCTGTTATCTGTCTGTTCTATAGATACTAGATACTGTCTGTTATCTGTCTGTTATCTGTCTGTTCTATAGATACTAGATACTGTCTGTTATCTGTCTGTTCTACTAGATACTGTCTGTTATCTGTCTGTTATCTGTCTGTTATCTGTCTGTTCTATAGATACTGTCTGTTATCTGTCTGTTATCTGTCTGTTCTATAGATACTAGATACTGTCTGTTATCTGTCTGTTCTATAGATACTAGATACTGTCTGTTATCTGTATGTTTTCTGTCTGTTCTATAGATACTAGATACTGTCTGTTATCTGTCTGTTCTATAGATACTAGATACTGTCTGTTATCTGTCTGTTCTATAGATACTAGATACTGTCTGTTATCTGTCTGTTATCTGTCTGTTCTATAGATACTAGATACTGTCTGTTATCTGTCTGTTCTATAGATACTAGATACTGTCTGTTATCTGTCTGTTATCTGTCTGTTCTATAGATACTAGATACTGTCTGTTATCTGTCTGTTCTATAGATACTAGATACTGTCTGTTATCTGTCTGTTCTATAGATAATGTCTGTTATCTGTCTTTTCTATAGATACTAGATACTGTCTGTTGTCTGTCTGTTATCTGTCTGTTCTATAGATACTAGATACTGTCTGTTATCTGTCTGTTCTATAGATACTAGATACTGTCTGTTATCTGTCTGTTCTATAGATACTAGATACTGTCTGTTATCTGTCTGTTCTATAGATACTAGATACTGTCTGTTATCTGTCTGTTCTATAGATACTAGATACTGTCTGTTATCTGTCTGTTATCTGTCTGTTCTATAGATACTAGATACTGTCTGTTATCTGTCTGTTCTATAGATACTAGATACTGTCTGTTATCTGTCTGTTCTATAGATACTAGATACTGTCTGTTATCTGTCTGTTCTATAGATACTAGATACTGTCTGTTATCTGTCTGTTATCTGTCTGTTCTATAGACTAGATACTAGATATCTGTCTGTTATCTGTCTGTTCTATAGATACTAGATACTGTCTGTTATCTGTCTGTTCTATAGATACTAGATACTGTCTGTTATCTGTCTGTTCTATAGATACTTATCTGTCTGTTCTATAGATACTAGATACTGTCTGTTATCTGTCTGTTATCTGTCTGTTCTATAGATACTAGATACTGTCTGTTATCTGTCTGTTCTATAGATACTCTGTCTGATCTGTCTGTTATCTGTCTGTTCTATAGATACTAGATACTGTCTGTTATCTGTCTGTTCTATAGATACTAGATACTGTCTGTTATCTGTCTGTTCTATAGATACTAGATACTGTCTATTATCTGTCTGTTCTATAGGTACTAGATACTGTCTGTTATCTGTCTGTTATCTGTCTGTTCTATAGATACTGTCTGTTATCTGTCTGTTATCTGTCTGTTCTATAGATACTAGATACTGTCTGTTATCTGTATGTTTTCTGTCTGTTCTATAGATACTAGATACTGTCTGTTATCTGTCTGTTCTATAGATACTAGATACTGTCTGTTATCTGTCTGTTATCTGTCTGTTCTATAGATACTAGATACTGTCTGTTATCTGTCTGTTATCTGTCTGTTCTATAGATACTAGATACTGTCTGTTATCTGTCTGTTCTATAGATACTAGATACTGTCTGTTATCTGTCTGTTATCTGTCTGTTCTATAGATACTAGATACTGTCTGTTATCTGTCTGTTCTATAGATACTAGATACTGTCTGTTATCTGTCTGTTATCTGTCTGTTCTATAGATACTGTCTGTTATCTGTCTGTTCTATAGATACTAGATACTGTCTGTTATCTGTATGTTATCTGTCTGTTCTATAGATACTAGATACTGTCTGTTATCTGTCTGTTCTATAGATACTAGTTATCTGTCTGTTCTATATAGATACTAGTTATCTGTCTGTTATCTGTCTGTTCTATAGATACTAGATACTGTCTGTTATCTGTCTGTTCTATAGATACTAGATACTGTCTGTTATCTGTCTGTTCTATAGATACTAGATACTGTCTGTTATCTGTCTGTTCTATAGATACTAGATACTGTCTGTTATCTGTCTGTTCTATAGATACTAGATACTGTCTGTTATCTGTCTGTTCTATAGATAATGTCTGTTATCTGTCTGTTCTATAGATACTAGATACTGTCTGTTATCTGTCTGTTCTATAGATACTAGATACTGTCTGTATATACTGTCTGTCTGTTATCTGTCTGTTCTATAGATACTAGATACTGTCTGTTATCTGTCTGTTCTATAGATACTAGATACTGTTATCTGTTATCTGTCTGTTCTATAGATACTAGATACTGTCTGTTATCTGTCTGTTCTATAGATACTAGATACTGTCTGTTATCTGTCTGTTCTATAGATACTAGATACTGTCTGTTATCTGTCTGTTATCTGTCTGTTCTATAGATACTAGATACTGTCTGTTATCTGTCTGTTATCTGTCTGTTCTATAGATACTAGATACTGTCTGTTATCTGTCTGTTCTATTGATACTAGATACTGTCTGTTATCTGTCTGTTATCTGTCTGTTCTATAGATACTAGATACTGTCTGTTATCTGTCTGTTCTATAGATACTAGATACTGTCTGTTATCTGTCTGTTCTATAGATACTAGATACTGTCTGTTATCTGTCTGTTATCTGTCTGTTCTATAGATACTAGATACTGTCTGTTATCTGTCTGTTCTATAGATACTAGATACTGTCTGTTATCTGTCTGTTCTATAGATACTAGATACTGTCTGTTATCTGTCTGTTCTATAGATACTAGATACTGTCTGTTATCTGTCTGTTCTATAGATACTAGATACTGTCTGTTATCTGTCTGTTCTATAGATACTAGATACTGTCTACATTTATCTGTCTGTTATCTGTCTGTTCTATAGATACTAGATACTGTCTGTTATCTGTCTGTTATCTGTCTGTTATCTGTCTGTTCTATAGATACTAGATACTGTCTGTTATCTGTCTGTTCTATAGATACTAGATACTGTCTGTTATCTGTCTGTTCTATAGATACTGTCTGTTATCTGTCTGTTCTATAGATACTAGATACTGTCTGTTATCTGTCTGTTCTATAGATACTAGATACTGTCTGTTATCTGTCTGTTCTATAGATACTGTCTGTTATCTGTCTGTTCTATAGATACTAGATACTGTCTGTTATCTGTCTGTTATCTGTCTGTTCTGTTATAAATCTGTTCTAGATATCTGTCTGTTCTATAGATACTGTCTGTTATCTGTCTGTTCTATAGATACTAGATACTGTCTGTTATCTCTGTCTGTTCTATAGATACTAGATACTGTCTGTTATCTGTCTGTTATCTGTCTGTTCTATAGATCTATACTGTCTGTTCTATAGATACTAGATACTGTCTGTTATCTGTCTGTTCTATAGTTACTAGATACTGTCTGTTATCTGTCTGTTCTATAGATACTGTCTGTTATCTGTCTGTTCTATAGATACTAGATACTGTCTGTTATCTGTCTGTTCTATAGATACTAGATACTGTCTGTTATCTGTCTGTTCTATAGATACTAGATACTGTCTGTTATCTGTCTGTTCTATAGATACTAGATACTGTCTGTTATCTGTCTGTTCTATAGATACTAGATACTGTCTGTTATCTGTCTGTTATCTGATACTAGATACTGTCTGTTATCTGTCTGTTATCTGTCTGTTCTATAGATACTAGATACTGTCTGTTATCTGTCTGTTCTATAGATACTAGATACTGTCTGTTATCTGTCTGTTATCTGTCTGTTCTATAGATACTAGATACTGTCTGTTATCTGTCTGTTCTATAGATACTAGATACTGTCTGTTATCTGTCTGTTATCTGTCTGTTCTATAGATACTAGATACTGTCTGTTATCTGTATGTTATCTGTCTGTTCTATAGATACTAGATACTGTCTGTTATCTGTCTGTTCTATAGATACTAGATACTGTCTGTTATCTGTCTGTTCTATAGATACTAGATACTGTCTGTTATCTGTCTGTTCTATAGATACTAGATACTGTCTGTTATCTGTCTGTTCTATAGATACTAGATACTGTCTGTTATCTGTCTGTTATCTGTCTGTTCTATAGATACTAGATACTGTCTGTTATCTGTCTGTTATCTGTCTGTTCTATAGATACTAGATACTGTCTGTTATCTGTCTGTTCTATAGATACTGTCTGTTATCTGTCTGTTCTATAGATACTAGATACTGTCTGTTATCTGTCTGTTCTATAGATACTAGATACTGTCTGTTATCTGTCTGTTCTATAGATACTAGATACTGTCTGTTATCTGTCTGTTATCTGTCTGTTCTATAGATACTAGATACTGTCTGTTATCTGTCTGTTCTATAGATACTAGATACTGTCTGTTATCTGTCTGTTATCTGTCTGTTCTATAGATACTAGATACTGTCTGTTATCTGTCTGTTCTATAGATACTAGATACTGTCTGTTATCTGTCTGTTATCTGTCTGTTCTATAGATACTAGATACTGTCTGTTATCTGTCTGTTCTATAGATACTGTTCTATGTCTGTTATCTGTCTGTTATCTGTCTGTTCTATAGATACTAGATACTGTCTGTTATCTGTCTGTTCTATAGATACTAGATATCTGTCTGTTCTGTTATCTGTCTGTTATCTGTCTGTTCTATAGATACTAGATACTGTCTGTCTATTATCTGTCTGTTCTATAGATACTGTAGATACTGTCTGTTATCTGTCTGTTCTATAGATACTAGATACTGTCTGTTATCTGTCTGTTCTATAGATACTAGATACTGTCTGTTATCTGTCTGTTCTATAGATACTAGATACTGTCTGTTATCTGTCTGTTATCTGTCTGTTCTATAGATACTAGATATCTGTCTGTTATCTGTCTGTTCTATAGATACTAGATACTGTCTGTTATCTGTCTGTTATCTGTCTGTTCTATAGATACTAGATACTGTCTGTTATCTGTCTGTTATCTGTCTGTTCTATAGATACTAGATACTGTCTGTTATCTGTCTGTTCTATAGATACTAGATACTGTCTGTTATCTGTCTGTTCTATAGATACTAGATACTGTCTGTTATCTGTCTGTTCTATAGATACTAGATACTGTCTGTTATCTCTCTGTTCTATAGATACTAGATACTGTCTGTTATCTGTCTGTTCTATAGATACTAGATACTGTCTGTTATCTGTCTGTTATCTGTCTGTTCTATAGATACTAGATACTGTCTGTTATCTGTCTGTTCTATAGATACTAGATACTGTCTGTTATCTGTCTGTTCTATAGATACTAGATACTGTCTGTTATCTGTCTGTTCTATAGATACTAGATACTGTCTGTTATCTGTCTGTTATCTGTCTGTTCTATAGATACTAGATACTGTCTGTTATCTGTCTGTTCTATAGATACTGTCTGTTATCTGTCTGTTCTATAGATACTAGATACTGTCTGTTATCTGTCTGTTATCTGTCTGTTCTATAGATACTAGATACTGTCTGTTATCTGTCTGTTCTATAGATACTGTCTGTTATCTGTCTGTTCTATAGATACTGTCTGTTATCTGTCTGTTCTATAGATACTAGATACTGTCTGTTATCTGTCTGTTCTATAGATACTAGATACTGTCTGTTATCTGTCTGTTATCTGTCTGTTCTATAGATACTAGATACTGTCTGTTATCTGTCTGTTCTATAGATACTAGATACTGTCTGTTATCTGTCTGTTCTATAGATACTAGATACTGTCTGTTATCTGTCTGTTATCTGTCTGTTCTATAGATACTAGATACTGTCTGTTATCTGTCTGTTCTATAGATACTAGATACTGTCTGTTATCTGTCTGTTCTATAGATACTGTATGTTATCTGTCTGTTCTATAGATACTGTCTGTTATCTGTCTGTTCTATAGATACTAGATACTGTCTGTTATCTGTCTGTTCTATAGATACTAGATACTGTCTGTTATCTGTCTGTTATCTGTCTGTTCTATAGATACTAGATACTGTCTGTTATCTGTCTGTTCTATAGATACTAGATACTGTCTGTTATCTGTCTGTTATCTGTCTGTTCTATAGATACTAGATACTGTCTGTTATCTGTCTGTTCTATAGATACTAGATACTGTCTGTTATCTGTCTGTTCTATAGATACTAGATACTGTCTGTTATCTGTCTGTTATCTGTCTGTTATCTGTCTGTTCTATAGATACTAGATACTGTCTGTTATCTGTCTGTTCTATAGATACTGTCTATAGATACTATACTGTCTGTTATCTGTCTGTTCTATAGATACTAGATACTGTCTGTTATCTGTCTGTTCTATAGATACTAGATACTGTCTGTTATCTGTCTGTTCTATAGATACTAGATACTGTCTGTTATCTGTCTGTTCTATAGATACTAGATACTGTCTGTTATCTGTCTGTTATCTGTCTGTTCTATAGATACTAGATACTGTCTGTTATCTGTCTGTTCTATAGATACTAGATACTGTCTGTTCTATAGTTATCTGTCTGTTATCTGTCTGTTCTATAGATACTAGATACTGTCTGTTATCTGTCTGTTCTATAGATACTAGATACTGTCTGTTATCTGTCTGTTCTATAGATACTAGATACTGTTATCTGTTATCTGTCTGTTCTATAGATACTAGATACTGTCTGTTATCTGTCTGTTCTATAGATACTAGATACTGTCTGTTATCTGTCTGTTCTATAGATACTAGATACTGTCTGTTATCTGTCTGTTCTATAGATACTGATATCTGTCTGTTCTATAGATACTGTCTGTTATCTGTCTGTTCTATAGATACTAGATACTGTCTGTTATCTGTCTGTTATCTGTCTGTTCTATAGATACTAGAGATGTCTGTTACTGTCTGTTATCTGTCTGTTCTATAGATACTAGATACTGTCTGTTATCTGTCTGTTATCTGTCTGTTCTATAGATACTAGATCTGTTATCTGTCTGTTCTATAGATACTGTCTGTTATCTGTCTGTTCTATAGATACTAGATACTGTCTGTTATCTGTCTGTTCTATAGATACTGTATGTTATCTGTCTGTTATCTGTCTGTTCTATAGATACTAGATACTGTCTGTTATCTGTCTGTTCTATAGATACTATATACTGTATGTTATCTGTCTGTTATCTGTCTGTTCTATAGATACTAGATACTGTCTGTTATCTGTCTGTTCTATAGATACTAGATACTGTCTGTTATCTGTCTGTTCTATAGATACTAGATACTGTCTGTTATCTGTCTGTTCTATAGATACTAGATACTGTCTGTTATCTGTCTGTTCTATAGATACTAGATACTGTATGTTATCTGTCTGTTATCTGTCTGTTCTATAGATAATAGATACTGTCTGTTATCTGTCTGTTCTATAGATACTGTCTGTTATCTGTCTGTTCTATAGATACTAGATACTGTCTGTTATCTGTCTGTTCTTATCTGTCTGATACTAGATACTGTCTGTTATCTGTCTGTTATCTGTCTGTTCTATAGATACTAGATACTGTCTGTTATCTGTCTGTTCTATAGATACTAGATATCTGTCTGTTCTATTATCTGTTATCTGTCTGTTCTATAGATACTGTCTGTTATCTGTCTGTTCTATAGATACTAGATACTAGATACTGTCTGTTATCTGTCTGTTCTATAGATACTAGATACTGTCTGTTATCTGTCTGTTATCTGTCTGTTCTATAGATACTAGATACTGTCTGTTATCTGTCTGTTCTATAGATACTAGATACTGTCTGTTATCTGTCTGTTCTATAGATACTGTCTGTTATCTGTCTGTTATCTGTCTGTTCTATAGATACTGTCTGTTATCTGTCTGTTCTATAGATACTAGATACTGTCTGTTATCTGTCTGTTCTATAGATAGATCTGTCTGTTATCTGTCTGTTCTAGATACTGTCTGTTATCTGTCTGTTCTATAGATACTGTCTGTTATCTGTCTGTTCTATAGATACTAGATACTGTCTGTTATCTGTCTGTTATCTGTCTGTTCTATAGATACTAGATACTGTCTGTTATCTGTCTGTTATCTGTCTGTTCTATAGATACTAGATACTGTTATCTGTCTGTTATCTGTCTGTTCTATAGATACTAGATACTGTCTGTTATCTGTCTGTTCTATAGATACTAGATACTGTCTGTTATCTGTCTGTTCTATAGATACTAGATACTGTCTGTTATCTGTCTGTTCTATAGATACTAGTTCTATAGATACCATAGATATCTGTCTGTTCTATGTTATCTGTCTGTTATCTGTCTGTTCTATAGATACTGTATATCTGTCTGTTATCTGTCTGTTCTATAGATACTGTCTGTTATCTGTCTGTTCTATAGATACTAGATACTGTCTGTTATCTGTCTGTTCTATAGATACTAGATACTGTCTGTTATCTGTCTGTTCTATAGATACTGTATGTTATCTGTCTGTTCTATAGATACTGTCTGATATCTGTCTGTTCTATAGATACTAGTTACTGTCTGTTATCTGTCTGTTCTATAGATACTAGATACTGTCTGTTATCTGTCTGTTCTATAGATACTGTATGTTATCTGTCTGTTCTATAGATACTGTCTGTTATCTGTCTGTTCTATAGATACGAGATACTGTCTGTTATCTGTCTGTTATCTGTCTGTTCTATAGATACTAGATACTGTCTGTTATCTGTCTGTTCTATAGATACTAGATACTGTCTGTTATCTGACTGTTCTATAGATACTAGATACTGTCTGTTATCTGTCTGTTATCTGTCTGTTCTATAGATACTAGATACTGTCTGTTATCTGTCTGTTATCTGTCTGTTCTATAGATACTGTCTGTTATCTGTCTGTTCTATAGATACTGTCTGTTATCTGTCTGTTCTATAGATACTAGATACTGTCTGTTATCTGTCTGTTCTATAGATACTAGATACTGTCTGTTATCTGTCTGTTTTATAGATACTAGATACTGTCTGTTATCTGTCTGTTCTATAGATACTGTCTGTTATCTATCTGTTCTATAGATACTAGATACTGTCTGTTATCTGTCTGTTCTATAGATACTGTCTGTTATCTGTCTGTTCTACAGATACAAGATACTGTATATTATCTGGCTATACTATAGACTGTAGGCTTGTTCATTTATCAGACTAGATACTGTATGTTATCTGGCTATACTATAGACTGTAGGCTTGTTCATTTATCAAGTCACGTGTCATTATTTTATATTATATAATTGTATAGTAAGAAGAATATAATTTAACATAGCTGAATGAAATATTAAAGGACATTTTTCCCCCTTTCGGAAACCGAGAGTATATGAAGTGGCTATGTAAAATTTGTGACCAATAAAATTGAATTTGATCATTTGACTTTGAGTGACTTGACACCTTTAGTTGTGAATGATACAAACCTGTGAATGCGTTAGACATTTCGTTGTTTCTGGCCATCCACCCCTCATGATCACATTTATGCAAACACATGACTGATTACTGACTACACCCACCGTTGATAATTCTATTTAGTTTACTTCAGTTAATAAATATATGTTTTGTTAACTCCTCTTTGTCTCCACGTCAGATAACTAGTCCATCCAGTATGCATAATAATACAATCAGCAGTTAAATACTTATTTTCCACCATAATTTGCAAATAAATTCATAAAAAATCCTACAATGTGATTTTCTGGATTTTTTTTCTCTCATTTTGTCTGTCATAGTTGAAGTGTACCTATGATGAAAATTACAGGCCTCTCTCATCTTTTTAAGTGGGAGAACTTGCACAATTGGTGGCTGACTAATTACTTTTTTGCCCTACTGTATGTACCAAAGATCTTAAAAAATAAATAGTAATAATAATATTGTTTTTCTGCCATGTGTAATATGCGGTAGGCTGACTTAGCCCACTGCAGTAACAGGTTCTGTTACCCTGATTTAGCCCACTGCAGTAACAGGGTCTGTTACCCTGATTTAGCCCACTGCAGTAACAGGGTATGTTACCCTGATTTAGCCCACTGCAGTAACAGGTTCTGTGACCCTGATTTAGCCCACTGCAGTAACAGGTTCTGTGACCCTGATTTAGCCCACTGCAGTAACAGGTTCTGTGACCCTGATTTAGCCCACTGCAGTAAAACGTTCTTTGACCCTGATTTAGCCCACTGCAGTAAAACGTTCTGTGACCCTGATTTAGCCCACTGCAGTAAAACGTTCTGTGACCCTGATTTAGCCCACTGCAGTAAAACGTTCTGTGACCCTGATTCAGCCCACTGCAGTAAAACGTTCTGTGACCCTGATTTAGCCCACTGCAGTAAAACGTTCTGTGACCCTGATTTAGCCCACTGCAGTAAAACATTCTGTGACCCTGATTTAGCCCACTGCAGTAAAACGTTCTGTGACCCTGATTTAGCCCACTGCAGTAAAAGCTTCAATAAAACCACTGGTTTTGCAGGCAAACTTTGGTTTTGAATCGGGATGTTCTGGCAGGTCTGTCTGCCTCAAGATATCATGGAAGAGTCCCTTCTTATTGACGTAGGCAGTGAATTAGCTCCTCTAGAACCTGTAGTTCTCTAGAACCTGTAGTTCTCTAGAACCTGTAGTCACTAGAACCTGTAGTTCTCTAGAACCTGTAGTCACTAGAACCTGTAATCACTAGAACCTGTAGTTCTCTAGAAACTGTAGTTCTCTAGAACCTGTAGTTCTCTACAACCTGTAGTACTCTAGAACCTGTAGTTCTCTAGAACCTGTAGTCACTAGAACCTGTAATCACTAGAACCTGTAGTTCTCTAGAACCTGTAGTTCTCTACAACCTGTAGTACTCTAGAATCTGTTTTACTCTAGAACCTGTAGTTTACTAGAACCTGTAGTTCACTAGAACCTGTAGTACTCTAGAACCCGTAGTTCACTAGAACCTGTAGTTCACAAGAACCTGTAGTACTCTAGAATCTGTTTTACTCTAGAACCTGTAGTTCACTAGAACCTGTAGTACTCTAGAACCTGTAGTGACTAACTTCCGGGTTGGAGCGAGCGGTCGCATCCGCACTTCGGTCCGCAGGTAGTATAACTTTTCATTACATTTCATTACATTTCATTATAGTACAACGGTTTGATTTGTCTAATCTTAGCAATTTCTTCTTAGCTAGCTACATAGCCGTCATTGTATCAAAGATAATTGCGTAATTATCGTATTTCGTCGTCCTAACGTAGTCTACACTGCTATCTGCCCAGCAGCTAGCCAGCTAGCAAACGTCCACCGTCTACCGAATAGCAGCACTGTAGAAACTATTACACTCAACTGAACGACTTGATTAGTGTAGTGTTAGCTAGCTACATAGTTGTCTTTGCTGTCTTCGTATCCAAGATAATTGTGTAGTTTAGAGTGTGTAGTTTTAGAGTGATTATCTTAATTTACCGAGGTTAGCTAGCCAGCTATTTGTCGTCCTTAACGCAGGAGACACTGCTAGCTAGCCAACAGCTAGCCAACGTCTACCGAATAGAACTTCCGCACTCAACAACCCGGTCGCATTCCGCTTCGCTCCACAGGTAGTATCACATTTTCATTTCATTTCATTACAGTACAACGGTTTGATTTGTTCGATCGTAGCTAGCTACATAGCTAGCTACATAGCCATCTTTGTATCAAAGATAATTGTGTAGTCTAGAGCGATTTTCTAGGTTAGCTAGCCAGCTATTGTCGTTCTTTTAACGCAACGTAACGTAATCAACACTGCTAGCTAGCCAGCTAGCCCCCGAATAGCAGCACTGTAGAAACTATTACACTCAACGGAACGACTTGATTAGTGTAGTGTCAACAACGCAGCCACTGCCAGCTAGCCTACAAAGTCAACAACGCAGCCACTGCCAGCTAGCCTACTTCAGCAGTACTGTATCATTTTAATCATTTTAGTCAATAAGATTCTTGCTACGTAAGCTTAACTTTCTGAACATTCGAGACGTGTAGTCCACTTGTCATTCCAATCTCCTTTGCATTAGCGTAGCCTCTTCTGTAGCCTGTCAACTATGTGTCTGTCTATCCCTGTTCTCTCCTCTCTGCACAGACCATACAAACGCTCCACACTGCGTGGCCGCGGCCACCTAATCTGGTGGTCCCAGCGCACGACCCACGTGGAGTTCCAGGTCTCCGGTAACCTCTGGAACTGCCGATCTGCGGCCAACAAGGCAGAGTTCATCTCAGCCTATGCCTCCCTCCAGTCCCTCGACTTCTTGGCACTGACGGAAACATGGATCACCACAGATAACACTGCTACTCCTACTGCTCTCTCTTTGTCCGCCCACGTGTTCTCGCACACCCCGAGAGCTTCTGGTCAGCGGGGTGGTGGCACCGGGATCCTCATCTCTCCCAAGTGGTCATTCTCTCTTTCTCCCCTTACCCATCTGTCTATCGCCTCCTTTGAATTCCATGCTGTCACAGTTACCAGCCCTTTCAAGCTTAACATCCTTATCATTTATCGCCCTCCAGGTTCCCTCGGAGAGTTCATCAATGAGCTTGATGCCTTGATAAGCTCCTTTCCTGAGGACGGCTCACCTCTCACAGTTCTGGGCGACTTTAACCTCCCCACGTCTACCTTTGACTCATTCCTCTCTGCCTCCTTCTTTCCACTCCTCTCCTCTTTTGACCTCACCCCTCTCACCTTCCCCCTACTCACAAGGCAGGCAATACGCTCGACCTCATCTTTACTAGATGCTGTTCTTCCACTAACCTCATTGCAACTCCCCTCCAAGTCTCCGACCACTACCTTGTATCCTTTTCCCTCTCGCTCTCATCCAACACTTCCCACACTGCCCCTACTCGGATGGTATCGCGCCGTCCCAACCTTTTCGCTCTCTCTCCCCGCTACTCTCTCCTCTTCCATCCTATCATCTCTTCCCTCTGCTCAAACCTTCTCCAACCTATCTCCTGATTCTGCCTCCTCAACCCTCCTCTCCTCCCTTTCTGCATCCTTTGACTCTCTATGTCCCCTATCCTCCAGGCCGGCTCGGTCCTCCCCTCCCGCTCCGTGGCTCGACGACTCATTGCGAGCTCACAGAACAGGGCAGAGAAACAGAGAGAGAGAGGGTAGAGAAATAGGGGGTAGAGAGAGAGATAGAGAGAGAGAGAGGAGAGAGAGAGAGAGGGTAGAGAAAGAGAGAGAGAGAAAGAGGAGAGAGAGAGGGAGAGAGGGAGAGAGAGAGTAGAGAAAGAGAGGAGGTAGAGAGAGAGAGAGATAGAGAGAAGAAGAGAGAGGGTAGAGAAAGAGAGAGAGAGACAGAGAGAGAGAGTGGGGAAGAGAAAGAGAGAGAGAGAGAGAGAGAGAGAGAGAGAGAGAGGGTAGAGAAAGAGAGGGGGTAGAGAGAGATAGAGAGAGAGGGTAGAGAAAGAGAGAGAGACAGAGAGAGAGAGAGAGAGAGAGAGAGAGAGAGAGAGAGAGAGAGAGAGAGAGAGAGGGAGAGAGGGTAGAGAAAGAGAATGAGAGGGTAGAGAAAGAGAGGGGGTAGAGAGAGAGAGAGAGAGAGAGGGTAGAGAAAGAGAGTGGGTAGAGAAAGAGAGAGAGACAGAGAGTGAGAGAGAGAGAAAAAGAGAGGGTAGAGAAAGAGAGGGGGTAGAGAGAGAGAGAGAGAGAGAGAGAGGGAGACAGAGAGAGAGAGAGAGAGAGAGAGAGGGAGAGAGGGTAGAGAAAGAGAATGAGAGGGTAGAGAAAGAGAATGAGAGGGTAGAGAAAGAGAGGGTAGAGAAAGATAGACAGAGGGTAGAGAAAGAGAGTGGGTAGAGAAAGAGAGAAAGAGAGGGTAGAGAAAGAGAGGGGGTAGAGAGAGAGAGAGAGGGTAGAGAAAGAGAGAGAGAGAGGGTAGAGAAAGAGAGTGGGTAGAGAAAGAGAGAGAGACAGAGAGAGAGAGAGAGAGAGAAAAAGAGAGGGTAGAGAAAGAGAGGGGGTAGAGAGAGAGAGAGAGAGAGAGAGGGAGACAGAGAGAGAGAGAGAGAGAGAGAGAGAGAGAGAGAGAGAGGGAGAGAGAGAGGGTAGAGAAAGAGAATGAGAGGGTAGAGAAAGAGAATGAGAGGGTAGAGAAAGAGAGGGTAGAGAAAGATAGAGAGAGGGTAGAGAAAGAGAGTGGGTAGAGAAAGAGAGAAAGAGAGGGTAGAGAAAGAGTGTGAGGGTAGAGAAAGAGAGGGGGTAGAGAGAGCGATAGAGAGAGAGAGAGTTTGCAGACTATACTACAGTGGTAGGCTTGATTACCAATAACGACGAGACGGCCTACAGGGAAGAGGTGAGGGCCCTCGGAGGGTGGTGTCAGGAAAATAACCTCACACTCAACGTCAACAAAACAAAGGAGATGATCGTGGACTTCAGGAAGCAGTAGAGGGAGCACCCCCCTTTCCACATCGATGGGACAGTAGTGGAGAAGGTGGAAAGTTTCTTGGCGTACACATCACAGACAGCGTGGTGAAGAAGGCGCAACAGCACCTCCTCAACCTCAGGAGGCTGAAGACATGTGGCTTGTCACCCAATACCCTGACAAACTTCTACAGATGCACAATCGAGAGCATCCTGGCGGGCTGTATCACCACCTGGTACGGCAACTGCTCCGCCCACAACCGTAAGGCTCTCCAGAGGGTGGTGCGGTCTGCACAACGCATCACCAGAGGGCAAACTACCTGCCCTCCAGGACACCTACACCACCCGATGTTACAGGAAGGCCATAAAGATCATCAAGGACAACAACCACCCGAGCCACTGCCTGTTCACCCCGCCATCATCCAGAAGGCGAAGTCAGTACAGGTGCATCAAAGCAGGGACCGAGAGACTGAAAAACAACTTCTATTTCAAGGCCATCAAACTGTTAAACAGCCATCACTAGCACATAGAGAGGCTGTTGCCAACATACAGAATCAATCTCTAGCCTCTTTAATAATTAATCATTAGATTTAATAAATGTATCACTAGTCACTTTAAACAATGCCACTTTATATAATGTTTACATACCCTACATTACTCATATCATATATATATACTGTACCTTAAACCATCTACTGCATCTTGTTTACATACCCTACATTACTCATCTCATATGTATATACTGTACCTTATACCATCTACTGCATCCTGCCGCTCATACATATATTTATATGTACATATTCTCATTCCATCCCTTTACATTTGTGTATATAAGGTAGTTGTTGGGGAATTGTTAGATGACTTGTTAGATATTACTGCACTGTCGGAACTAGAAGCACAAGCATTTCGCTACACTCACATTAACATCTGCTCACCATGTGTATGTGACCAATAAAATGTGATTTGATTTGAGAGGGCGGGGGGGGTTAGAGAATCGACAAAAGTGGAGAGAGGGGTAGAAAGAAAGAGAGGACACAGAGAGAGAGAAGGAGAGAGAAGGAGAGGGAAGGAGAGAGAAGGAGAGAGAAGGACAGGGAGAGAGAAGGAGAGAGAGGGAGAGATAAGGAGAGAGATGAAGAGAGAAGGAGAGAGAAGGAGAGGGATAAAGAGGGTCTAGAGAGAGATGAAGAGAGAAGGAGAGGGAAGGAGAGAGAATGAGATAGAAGGAGAGAGGAGAGAGAAGGAGACAGAAAGAGAGAGAAGGAGAGGGAAGGAGAGAAAAGGAGAGAGAAGGAGAGGGAAGGAGAGAGAAGGAGAGAGAAGGAGAGGGAAGGAGAGAGAAGGAGAGAGAAGGAGAGGGAGAGAGAAGGAGAGAGAGGGAGAGATAAGGAGAGAGATGAACAGATAAGGAGAGAGAAGGAGAGGGAAGGAGAGAGATGAAGAGAGAAGGAGAGAGAAGGAGAGGGAAGGAGAGAGAAGGAGAGAGAAGGAGAGGGAAGGAGAGAGAAGGAGAGAGAAGGAGAGGGAAGGAGAGAGAAGGAGAGAGAAGGAGAGAGAGGGAGAGAGAAGGAGAGAGAAGGAGAGAGATGAAGAGAGAAGGAGAGAGAAGGAGAGGGATAAAGAGGGTCTAGAGAGAGATGAAGAGAGAAGGAGAGAGAAGGAGAGAGAAGGAGAGAGATGAAGAGAGAAGGAGAGAGAAGGAGAGAGAAGGAGAGAGGAGAGTGATGAAGAGAGAAGGAGAGAGAAGGAGAGAGAAGGAGAGAGAAGGAGAGAGAGGGAGAGAGAAGGAGAGAGAAGGAGAGGGAAGGAGAGAGAAGGAAAGAGAAGGAGAGAGGAGAGAGAAGGAGAGAGATGAAGATAGAAGGAGAGAGAAGGAGAGAGAAGGAGAGAGAGGGAGAGAGAAGGAGAGAGAAGGAGAGGGATAAAGAGAGAAGGAGAGAGAAGGAGAGCGAAGGAGAGAGATGAAAAGAGAAGGAGAGAGAAGGAGAGAGAAGGAGAGAGAAAATCAACACTAACCCAGAAGGAGGGGAGAGAGAGAGAGGGTCAGAACGGAAGGAGGGGAGAGAGAGAGGGTCAGACAGGAAGGAGGGGAGAGAGAGGGTCAGACAGGAAGGAGGGGAGAGAGAGAGGGTCAGACAGGAAGGAGGGGAGAGAGAGAATGTCAGACCGGAAGGAGGGGAGAGAGAGAGGGTCAGACCGGAAGGAGGAGAGAGAGAG
>NC_088407.1:10396265-10413765 GCF_034236695.1 Oncorhynchus nerka
CCTGTGAGTGTGTCGGGCCCTGGGAGTGTGTAGGGCCCGGTGAGTGTCTAGGGCCCTGTGAGTGTGTAGGGCCCTGTGAGTGTGTAGGGCCCTGTGAATGTCTAGGGCCCTGTGAGTGTGTAGGGCCCTGTGAGTGTGTAGGGCCCTGTGAGTGTCTAGGGCCCTGTGAGTGTGTAGGGCCCTGTGAGTGTGTAGGGCCCTGTGAATGTCTAGGGCCCTGTGAGTGTGTAGGGCCCTGTGAGTGTGTAGGGCCCTGTGAGTGTCTAGGGCCCTGTGAGTGTGTAGGGCCCTGTGAGTGTGTAGAGCCCTGTGAGTGTGTCTAGGGCCCTGTGAGTGTCTAGGGCCCTGTGAGTGTGTAGGGCCCTGTGAGTGTGTAGGGCCCTGTGAGTGTCTAGGGCCCTGTGAGTGTCTAGGGCCCTGTGAGTGTGTAGGGCCCTGTGAGTGTGTAGGGCCCTGTGAGTGTGTAGGGTCCTGTGAGTGTGTAGGGCCCTGGGAGTGTGTAGGGCCCTGTGAGTGTGTAGAGCCCTGTGAGTGTGTAAGGCCCTGTGAATGTGTAGGGCCCTGTGAGTGTGTAGGGTCCTGTGAGTGTGTAGGGCCCTGGGAGTGTGTAGGGCCCTGTGAATGTGTAGGGCCCTGTGAGTGTGTAGAGCCCTGTGAGTGTGTAGGGTCCTGTGAGTGTGTAGGGCCCTGGGAGTGTGTAGGGCCCTGTGAATGTGTAGGGCCCTGTGAGTGTGTAAGGCCCTGTGAGTGTGTAGGGTCCTGTGAGTGTGTAGGGCCCTGGGAGTGTGTAGGGCCCTGTGAATGTGTAGGGCCCTGTGAGTGTGTAGAGCCCTGTGAGTGTGTAGGGTCCTGTGAGTGTGTAGGGCCCTGGGAGTGTGTAGGGCCCTGTGAATGTGTAGGGCCCTGTGAGTGTGTAAGGCCCTGTGAGTGTGTAGGGTCCTGTGAGTGTGTAGGGCCCTGGGAGTGTGTAGGGCCCGGTGAGTGTCTAGGGCCCTGTGAGTGTGTAGGGCCCTGTGAGTGTGTAGGGCCCTGTGAGTGTCTAGGGCCCTGTGAGTGTCTAGGGCCCTGTGAGTGTCTAGGGCCCTGTGAGTGTCTAGGGCCCTGTGAGTGTCTAGGGCCCTGTGAGTGTGTAGGGCCCTGTGAGTGTCTAGGGCCCTGTGAGTGTGTAGGGACCTGTGATTGTGTAGGGCCCTGTGAGTGTGTAGGGCCCTGTGAGTGTCTAGGACCCTGTGAGTGTGTAGGGCCCTGTGAGTGTGTAGGGCCCTGTGAGTGTCTAGGGCCCTGTGAGTGTCTAGGGCCCTGTGAGTGTGTAGGGCCCTGTGAGTGTAGGGTGGAGTGTGTAGGGCCCTGTGAGTGTCTAGGGCCCTGTGAGTGTCTAGGGCCCTGTGAGTGTGTAGGGCCCTGTGAATGTCTAGGGCCCTGTGAGTGTGTAGGGCCTGGGTGAGTGTGAGTGTGTAGGGCCCTGTGAGTGTGTAGGGCCCTGTGAGTGTCTAGGGCCCTGTGAGTGTGTAGGGCCCTGTGAGTGTCTAGGGCCCTGTGAGTGTCTAGGGCCCTGTGAGTGTGTAGGGCCCTGTGAGTGTCTAGGGCCCTGTGAGTGTCTAGGGCCCTGTGAGTGTCTAGGGCCCTGTGAGTGTCTAGGGCCCTGTGAGTGTGTAGGGCCCTGTGAGTGTCTAGGGCCCTGTGAGTGTGTAGGGCCCTGTGAGTGTCTAGGGCCCTGTGAGTGTCTAGGGCCCTGTGAGTGTCTAGGGCCCTGTGAGTGTCTAGGGCCCTGTGAGTGTGTAGGGCCCTGTGAGTGTCTAGGGCCCTGTGAGTGTCTAGGGCCCTGTGAGTGTGTAGGGCCCTGTGAGTGTGTAGGGCCCTGTGAATGTCTAGGGCCCTGTGAGTGTGTAGGGCCCTGTGAGTGTGTAGGGCCCTGTGAGTGTCTAGGGCCCTGTGAGTGTGTAGGGCCCTGTGAGTGTGTAGAGCCCTGTGAGTGTCTAGGGCCCTGTGAGTGTGTAGGGCCCTGTGAGTGTGTAGGGCCCTGTGAGTGTGTAGAGCCCTGTGAGTGTCTAGGGCCCTGTGAGTGTGTAGGGCTGTTCTGTTCTGAGTGTGTAGGGCCCTGTGAGTGTCTAGGGCCCTGTGAGTGTGTAGGGCTGTTCTGTTCTGAGTGTGTAGAGCCCTGTGAGTGTCTAGGGCCCTGTGAGTGTGTAGGGCCCTGTGAGTGTGTAGGGCCCTGTGAGTGTGTAGAGCCCTGTGAGTGTCTAGGGCCCTGTGAGTGTGTAGGGCCCTGTGAGTGTGTAGGGCTGTTCTGTTCTGAGTGTGTAGGGCTGTTCTGTTCTGAGTGTGTAGGGCTGTTCTGTTCTGAGTGTGTAGGGCTGTTCTGTTCTGAGTGTGTAGGGCCCTGTGAGTGTGTAGGGCTGTTCTGTATCTGTCTGACAATCCCTGGATTTACTGACCTCAGCCTGCCCTGACTCTGACCTCTGCCTGCCCTGACTCTGACCTCTGCCTGCCCTGACTCTGACCTCTGCCTGCCCTGACTCTGACCTCTGCCTGCCCTGACCCTGACCTCTGGCTGCCCTGACTCTGACCTCTGCCTGCCCTGACGCTGACCTCTGCCTGCCCTGACCCTGACCTCAGCCTGCCCTGACTCTGACCTCTGCCTGCCCTGCCTCTGACCTCAGCCTGCCCTGACTCTGACCTCTGCCTGCCCTGACTCTGACCTCTGCCTGCCCTTTGTTTTGTTAATAAACATCTGTGATTCGAACTGTCTGAATCTGGGTCCTGGAATCGTATCCTGAGGTCTGACAGTGTACAAACTTTGGACTGGTACTGTATATCAACTAAATGTGTGTTCGGTTCCACTCAACAACCAAGAATTCACAAAATGGGACAAAAGCCCAATCGATGCTCTGCGTGCAGAATTCTGCAAAAACATACTTAGTGTGCAAACGCAAAACCCCAAATAATGCAGAATTAGGCCGCTACCTGCTAATGATCAAAATCGTGAAAAGAGACGTTCAATTCTTCAACCACCTAAAGGGAAGTGATGCCTCCATAACAAAGCCATCACCTACAGAGAGAAGAGTCCACTCAGCCAGCAGGGGATCACAATTCGTCATGGGAACCACTCGAGATATGATTGGTCATCGCCCAAGCTGTCACCGCTGGTGATTTGCATAAAGTTGGGAAATGTTGATATGACATTTGAAATTTCTTTATTCAAATTGGAACTTGTGTGAGTGTAATATTTACTTTTTAAATTGTTTATTTCACTTTTTGTTTATCCGTTTCACTTGCGTTGGCAATGTAAACATATGTTTCCCATGTCAATAAAGCACCTTGAATTAAAATTGAATTAACCTGGAGAAGAGTCCCCTAAGCAAGCTGGTCCTGGAGCTCTGTTCACAAACACAAACACACCAGGACAGCAGCACAATTAGACCCAATCAAATCATGAGAAAACAAAAAAATAACAGTTTGACACCCTTGAAAGAATTAACAAAAAAACAGAGCAAACTATAATGCTATTTGGCCCTAAACAGAGAGTACACAGTGGCAGAATACCTGTCCTCTGTGACTGACCCAAACTTAAGGAAAGCTTTGACTATGTACAGACTCAGGGAGCATAGCCTTGCTATTGAGAAAGGCACCGTAGGCAGACATGGCTCTCAAGAGAAGACAGGCTATGTGCTCACTGCCCACAAAATGAGGTGGAAACTGAGCTGCACTTCCTAACCTCCTGCCCAATATATCACCATATTAGAGACATATATTTCCCTCAGATTACACAGATCCACAAATAATTGGAAGACAAATTAAACACTGATAAAATCCCATATACCGGTGTGCATCACAGCACCAGGATTTGTTTGTGTTTATTTATTACTTGCACATTGTTTGTGAGTGTAACGTTCACTTGCTTTGTCAATGTAAACATATGTTTTCCATGCCAATAAAACCCTTTTGAATTTAATTCAATGGAATTGAACTGAGAGAGAGAGAGGAGAGAGGTGAAAGAGGGGGAGAGAGAGTGAGAGGGAGGGAGATAGGTGAGAGAGGTGAGAGAGGTGAAAGAGGGAGAGAGAGAGGGAAACAGGTGAGAGAGGGAGGGAGGGAGGGGAAGAGGTGAGAGAGGGAGAGAGAGAGAGAGAGGTGAGAGAGGGAGAGATGGAGGGAAAGAGGTGAGAGAGGAGAGAGAGAGAGAGAGAGAGAGAGGAAGAGGTGAAAGAGGGAGAGAGAGAGTGAGAGGGAGGGAGAGAGGGAGAAAGAGAGAGAGAGAGGTGAGAGAGATGAGAGAGAGAGAGTGAGAAAGGTGAGAGAGGTGAGCGAGGTGAGAGAGGAGAGACGTGAAAGAGGGAGAGAGGTGAGAGAAGGGGAGAGGTGAGAGAGAGAGGACTGGGTTGTCTACTGTGTCTGCTATTTTACCTACCTCTCTCTCTCTACTCATCTACAGTATATCCCATTCACTTCTCTGTCTCGTCTCTCCATCACTTGCTCCCCCTCCTCCCTCTCTCTATCACCCGCTCCCCCTCCTCCCTCTCTCTATCACCCCCTCTCCTTATTCCCTCTCTCTATCATCCGCTCTCCTTATTCCCTCTCTCTATCACCCGCTCCCCTTCCTCCCTCTATCACCCCCTCTCTTCCCTCCCTCTATCACCCCCTCTCCTTCCTCCTTCTCTCTATCACCCCCTCTCCTTATTCCCCTCTCTATCACCCCTCCTTATTCCCCTCTCTCTATCACCCCCTCTCCTTCCTCCTCTCTCTATCACCCCTCTCATGATTCCTCTCTATCACCCCCTCTCCTTCCTCTCTCTCTATCACCCCTCTCCTTCCTCCCTCTCTCTATCACCCCCTCTCCTTATTCCCTCTCTCTATCACCCCTCTCCTTATTCCCTCTCTCTATCACCCCTCTCCTTCCTCCCTCTCTCTATCACCCCTCTCATTATTCCCGCTCTCTTTCACCCCCTCTCCTTCCTCCCTCTCTCTATCACCCCCTCTCCTTCCTCCCTCTCTCTATCACCCCCTCTCCTTCCTCCCTCTCTCTATCACCCCCTCTCATTATTCCCTCTCTATATCACCCCTCTCCTTATTCCCTCTCTCTATCACCCCTTCTCCTTCCTCCCTCTCTCTATCACCCCTCTCCTTCCTCCCTCTCTCTATCACCCCCTCTCCTTCCTCCCTCTCTCTACCACCCTCTCTCCTTATTCCCTCTCTCTATCACCCCTCTCATTATTCCCTCTCTCTATCACCCCCTCTCCTTATTCCCTCTCTCTATCACCCCCTCTCCTTCCTCCCTCTCTCTATCACCCCTCTCCTTCTTCCCTCTCTCTATCACCCGCTCCCCTTCCTCCCTCTCTCTATCCCCTCCCTCCTGTCCCCCCCCTCTCTCCAGCACTCTCTCCCATTCCTCCCCTCCTCCCTCTCTCCAGCACTCTCTCCCATTCCTCCCCCTCCTCCCTCTCTCCAGCACTCTCTCCCATTCCTCCCCCTCCTCCCTCTCTCCAGCACTCTCTCCCATTCCTCCCCTCCTCCCCTCTCTCCAGCACTCTCTCCCATTCCTCCCTGTCGCCCCCTCTCTCCAGCACTCTCTCCCATGCCTCCCCCTCCTCCCTCTCTCCAGCACTCTCTCCCATTCCTCCCCCTCCCCGTCACTTGTTCCCCCTCCCCCTCCCCTCTTCTCTATCTGTGAAATGAGACAGTGTGAAAATCTATTCTACTTCTTCTATTCCTGTCTGAACACCACTCCTCCCCCACTCCTCCCCGTCTCTCTGCAGGACTGCCTGATCCAGCACTCTATGACATCCATCTATCCCATCTCTACATCCATTTATCTCCCCCCCTCCCCTTCTCTCTTTCAGCAAACAGAGAGGATGAGAGTTCAGTGGCTTTATAAAGACATCTGGGTTGATAAAAGATGGAGATTGAAGAGTAAAGTTCTCTTTCACTGTCCCCTTTCAATCTTATTCTCCCTCTATCTCTCTCTCTCTTTCATTCTCTGTCCCCTTTCACTCTTCTTCTCCCTCTCTCTCTACATACCACACCCCACTTAACTACATTAATCTCTCTCTCTCTCTCTCTCTCTCTTTCATTCTCTGTCCCCTTTCTCTTCTTCTCTCTCTCTACATACCACACCCTCTCACACACACACACACACACACACACACACACACACACACACACACACACACACACACACACACACACACACTCTCTCTCTCTCTCTCTCTGTCCCCAATCGCTCTCTCTCTCTCTCTCTCTCTCTGTCCCACCATCATTGACCTCTCCCTAGTACTGTCAACTATATGACTTATTCATTCTAACTCTCTCTCGCTCTCTATCCACCTCTCCCCTCACTCTCTTCCTCTCTCTCTCTTGCTTTCATATCAATTCAAATGGCTTTAAATTAATTATCAATAAAGGATCAGTATAAAACAATATATAAGATTTCCTGGCATGGGAAATATATGTTTACATTGTCAAAGCAAGTGAAGTAGATAATAAACAAAAGGGGAAATTAACAATATAAATGAACAGTAAACATTACACTCACAGAAGTTCCAAAAGAATAAAGACAATTTCAAATGTCATATTATGTCAATATACAGTGTTGCAATGATTTACAAATAGTTAAAGTACAAAAGGGAAAATAACAAGGGTGTTTGTTCTTCACTGGTTGACCTTTTCTTGTGACAACAGGTCACAAATCTTGCTGCTGTGATGTCACACTGTGGTATTTCACCCAGTAGATATGGGAGTTTATCAAAATTTAGTTTGTTTTCAAATTCTTCGTGGGTCTGTGTAATCTGAGGGAAATATGTGTCTCTAATGTGTGACTCGTTTCTAAACTAGACATACTGTATGTCGTGGGTCACTAAGGAGAGGGGGTGATAGAGAGAGGGAGGAAGGAGAGGGGGTGATAGAGAGAGGGAGGAAGGAGAGGGGGTGATAGAGAGAGGGAGGAAGGAGAGGGGGTGATAGAGAGAGGGAGGAAGGAGAGGGGAGTTTCTAAACTAGACATACTGTATGTCGTGGGTCACTACTTCACAGGAGAGCCGTTTGAAAGTAAACTTTAAAAACAAATCTAAATCCATTTTTATTTTTTGCAGAAATACGAACTTTCACGTGCCTTAACCCTCCTGTTGTTCCGGTCGAATTGGACCGATTTACAAGTTCTCGCTGAAAAATGTAGTTCATTTAGTCTGATTATCATGAGGTTCCATAACGTTGTCCACAACTAAATTGAGTTCAGACCCCCACACACACACACACACACACACACACACACACACACACACACACACACACACACTTCACTCCCCTGCTTGGTTTCCATGGCAACCACCACGGGAACCTTTCCTCAATAGAATCTTTCCCGCACGGGAACCACACCTGTTGGCAAACAATCGCAACATTGTTTCAATAATATATAGAACTTTTCTCGCAGCTCTGGTATATAAAGCTTTTTTGAGGCCTTGTTCACAATTCATTCTGTGGCAGCACAATAACCAAACAATAAAATGTATGTGAGGCTCTTGATCATATCTTTGATCATGACACTGGTGAGGAGGAGAGAGTCCATCTGTGATAAATAGCACAATATTTTTCATCTGAGTATTTATTATAGTCAAAATAATCCATTCATGATGATTTTTGTTTTACTCAAAAAACGAGTTGTATTGAGCTCAGGTTAATGAGGCCCACAGGCCATTAAGAGCAAATAGAAGTTCAAAACTTAAGTTGATTAAAAGATGTAACACAACATTAGATGTTAATATATGTATTATTATGGATTTATAACCATCTATAACGGGGCGGCCATTTTGGACCTGGAACACAGAATAAATTAACATGAAAGGAAGACAACAGGGAGGGTTAGTAACAAACTTGTATTTAATCTGTAAACACAAATAAAATGGTTAAATTAGGAGCCTAGTTGGTTAAGCTACAGAAAAGGACAGTGACCTTCCCGCTAGCCATGATTGGCTGAAATAATGAGTGGGCTGGACATGCTGAGATATGAGTTTGGATTGGTCAGCCATGAAGCACGCTTCTGTCTATTAGAGCTGGTCAGTATGTCTAGGTAATCCTTCAGTCTATTAGAGCTGGTCAGTATGTCTAGGTAATCCTTCTGTCTATTAGAGCTGGTCAGTATGTCTAGGTAATCCTTCTGTCTATTAGAGCTGGTCAGTATGTCTAGGTAATCCTTCTGTCTATTAGAGCTGGTCAGTATGTCTAGGTAATCCTTCTGTCTATTAGAGCTGGTCAGTATGTCTAGGTAATCCTTCTGTCTATTAGAGCTGGTCAGGTAATCCTTCTGTCTATTCTAGGTAATCCTTCTGTCTATTAGAGCTGGTCAGTATGTCTAGGTAATCCTTCTGTCTATTAGAGCTGGTCAGTATGTCTAGGTAATCCTTCTGTCTATTAGAGCTGGTCAGTATGTCTAGGTAATCCTTCAGTCTATTAGAGCTGGTCAGTATGTCTAGGTAATCCTTCTGTCTATTAGAGCTGGTCAGTATGTCTAGGTAATCCTTCTGTCTATTAGAGCTGGTCAGTATGTCTAGGTAATCCTTCTGTCTATTAGAGCTGGTCAGTATGTCTAGGTAATCCTTCTGTCTATTAGAGCTGGTCAGTATGTCTAGGTAATCCTTCTGTCTATTAGAGCTGGTCAGTATGTCTAGGTAATCCTTCTGTCTATTAGAGCTGGTCAGTATGTCTAGGTAATCCTTCTGTCTATTAGAGCTGGTCAGTATGTCTAGGTAATCCTTCTGTCTATTAGAGCTGGTCAGTATGTCTAGGTAATCCTTCAGTCTATTAGAGCTGGTCAGTATGTCTAGGTAATCCTTCTGTCTATTAGAGCTGGTCAGTATGTCTAGGTAATCCTTCTGTCTATTAGAGCTGGTCAGGTAATCCTTCTGTCTAGGTAATCCTTCTGTCTATTAGAGCTGGTCAGTATGTCTAGGTAATCCTTCTGTCTATTAGAGCTGGTCAGTATGTCTGGTCAGTATGTCTAGGTAATCCTTCTGTCTATTAGAGCTGGTCAGTATGTCTAGGTAATCCTTCTGTCTATTAGAGCTGGTCAGTATGTCTAGGTAATCTGTCTTCTGTCTAGGTAATCCTTAGAGCTGGTCAGTATGTCTAGGTAATCCTTCTGTCTATTAGAGCTGGTCAGTATGTCTAGGTAATCCTTCTGTCTATTAGAGCTTAGAGCTGGTCAGCTATGTCTAGGTAATCCTTCTGTCTATTAGAGCTGGTCAGTATGTCTAGGTAATCCTTCTGTCTATTAGAGCTGGTCAGTAATCCTTATGTCTAGTATGGTAATCCTTCAGTCTATTAGAGCTGGTCAGTATGTCTAGGTAATCCTTCAGTCTATTAGAGCTGGTCAGTATGTCTAGGTAATCCTTCAGTCTATTAGAGCTGGTCAGTATGTCTAGGTAATCCTTCTGTCTATTAGAGCTGGTCAGTATGTCTAGGTAATCCTTCAGTCTATTAGAGCTGGTCAGTATGTCTAGGTAATCCTTCTGTCTATTAGAGCTGGTCAGTATGTCTAGGTAATCCTTCTGTCTATTAGAGCTGGTCAGTATGTCTAGGTAATCCTTCTGTCTATTAGAGCTGGTCAGTATGTCTAGGTAATCCTTCTGTCTATTAGAGCTGGTCAGTATGTCTAGGTAAGGTCTAATCCTTCTGTCTATTAGAGCTGGTCAGTATGTCTAGGTAATCCTTCTGTCTATTAGAGCTGGTCAGTATGTCTAGGTAATCCTTCTGTCTATTAGAGCTGGTCAGTATGTCTAGGTAATCCTTCTGTCTATTAGAGCTGGTCAGTATGTCTAGGTAATCCTTCTGTCTATTAGAGCTGGTCAGTATGTCTAGGTAATCCTTCTGTCTATTAGAGCTGGTCAGTATGTCTAGGTAATCCTTCTGTCTATTAGAGCTGGTCAGTATGTCTAGGTAATCCTTCAGTCTATTAGAGCTGGTCAGTATGTCTAGGGTCAGTATGTATGTCAGTATGTCTAGGTAATCCTTCTATGTCTAGGTAATCCTTCTGTCTATTAGCTGGTCAGTATGTCTAGGTAATCCTGGTCTATTAGAGCTGGTCAGTATGTCTAGGTAATCTATTAGAGCTGGTCAGTATGTCTAGAGTCTAGAGCTGGTCAGTATGTCTAGGTAATCCTTCTGTCTATTAGAGCTGGTCAGTATGTCTAGGTAATCCTTCAGTCTATTAGAGCTGGTCAGTATGTCTAGGTAATCCTTCTGTCTATTAGAGCTGGTCAGTATGTCTAGGTAATCCTTCTGTCTATTAGAGCTGGTCAGTATGTCTAGGTAATCCTTCTGTCTATTAGAGCTGGTCAGTATGTCTAGGTAATCCTTCTGTCTATTAGAGCTGGTCAGTATGTCTAGGTAATCCTTCAGTCTATTAGAGCTGGTCAGTATGTCTAGGTAATCCTTCTGTCTATTAGAGCTGGTCAGTATGTCTAGGTAATCCTTCTGTCTAATTAGAGAGCTGGTCAGTATGTCTAGGTAATCCTTCTGTCTATTAGAGCTGGTCAGTATGTCTAGGTAATCCTTCTGTCTATTAGAGCTGGTCAGTATGTCTAGGTAATCCTTCTGTCTATTAGAGCTGGTCAGTATGTCTAGGTAATCCTTCAGTCTATTAGAGCTGGTCAGTATGTCTAGGTAATCCTTCTGTCTATTAGAGCTGGTCAGTATGTCTAGGTAATCCTTCAGTCTATTAGAGCTGGTCAGTATGTCTAGGTAATCCTTCAGTCTATTAGAGCTGGTCAGTATGTCTAGGTAATCCTTCTGTCTATTAGAGCTGGTCAGTATGTCTAGGTAATCCTTCAGTCTATTAGAGCTGGTCAGTATGTCTAGGTAATCCTTCAGTCTATTAGAGCTGGTCAGTATGTCTGGTCAGTATGTCTAGGTAATCCTTCTGTCTATTAGAGCTGGTCAGTATGTCTAGGTAATCCTTCTGTCTATTAGAGCTGGTCAGTATGTCTAGGTAATCCTTCTGTCTATTAGAGCTGGTCAGTATGTCTAGGTAATCCTTCAGTCTATTAGAGCTGGTCAGTATGTCTAGGTAATCCTTCTGTCTATTAGAGCTGGTCAGTATGTCTAGGTAATCCTTCTGTCTATTAGAGCTGGTCAGTATGTCTAGGTAATCCTTCAGTCTATTAGAGCTGGTCAGTATGTCTGGTCAGTATGTCTAGGTAATCCTTCTGTCTATTAGAGCTGGTCAGTATGTCTAGGTAATCCTTCTGTCTATTAGAGCTGGTCAGTATGTCTAGGTAATCCTTCAGTCTATTAGAGCTGGTCAGTATGTCTAGGTAATCCTTCTGTCTATTAGAGCTGGTCAGTATGTCTAGGTAATCCTTCTGGTCTATGTTAGAGCTGGTCAGCTATGTCTAGGTAATCCTTCTGTCTATTAGAGCTGGTCAGTATGTCTAGGTAATCCTTCTGTCTATTAGAGCTGGAGCTGTCTAGTCCTGTATGTCAGTATGTCTAGGTAATCCTTCAGTCTATTAGAGCTGGTCAGTATGTCTAGGTAATCCTTCTGTCTATTAGAGCTGGTCAGTATGTCTAGGTAATCCTTCTGTCTATTAGAGCTGGTCAGTATGTCTAGGTAATCCTTCTGTCTATTAGAGCTGGTCAGTATGTCTAGGTAATCCTTCTGTCTATTAGAGCTGGTCAGTATGTCTAGGTAATCCTTCTGTCTATTAGAGCTGGTCAGTATGTCTAGGTAATCCTTCTGTCTAGTAGAGCTGGTTATGAGCTTCTGTCTATTAGAGCTGGTCAGTATGTCTGGTCAGTATGTCTAGGTAATCCTTCTGTCTATTAGAGCTGGTCAGTATGTCTAGGTAATCCTTCTGTCTATTAGAGCTGGTCAGTATGTCTAGGTAATCCTTCTGTCTATTAGAGCTGGTCAGTATGTCTAGGTAATCCTTCTGTCTATTAGAGCTGGTCAGTATGTCTAGGTAATCCTTCAGTCTATTAGAGCTGGTCAGTATGTCTAGGTAATCCTTCTGTCTATTAGAGCTGGTCAGTATGTCTAGGTAATCCTTCTGTCTATTAGAGCTGGTCAGTATGTCTGGTCAGTATGTCTAGGTAATCCTTCAGTCTATTAGAGCTGGTCAGTATGTCTAGGTAATCCTTCTGTCTATTAGAGCTGGTCAGTATGTCTAGGTAATCCTTCTGTCTATTAGAGCTGGTCAGTATGTCTAGGTAATCCTTCTGTCTATTAGAGCTGGTCAGTATGTCTAGGTAATCCTTCTGTCTATTAGAGCTGGTCAGTATGTCTAGGTAATCCTTCTGTCTATTAGAGCTGGTCAGTATGTCTAGGTAATCCTTCAGTCTATTAGAGCTGGTCAGTATGTCTAGGTAATCCTTAGAGCTGGTCTAATCCTTCTGTTATTAGAGCTGGTCAGTATGTCTAGGTAATCCTTCAGTCTATTAGAGCTGGTCAGTATGTCTAGGTAATCCTTCAGTCTATTAGAGCTGGTCAGTATGTCTAGGTAATCCTTCTGTCTATTAGAGCTGGTCAGTATGTCTAGGTAATCCTTCAGTCTATTAGAGCTGGTCAGTATGTCTAGGTAATCCTTCAGTCTATTAGAGCTGGTCAGTATGTCTAGGTAATCCTTCAGTCTATTAGAGCTGGTCAGTATGTCTAGGTAATCCTTCTGTCTATTAGAGCTGGTCAGTATGTCTAGGTAATCCTTCTGTCTATTAGAGCTGGTCAGTATGTCTAGGTAATCCTTCAGTCTATTAGAGCTGGTCAGTATGTCTAGGTAATCCTTCAGTCTATTAGAGCTGGTCAGTATGTCTAGGTAATCCTTCAGTCTATTAGAGCTGGTCAGTATGTCTAGGTAATCCTTCAGTCTATTAGAGCTGGTCAGTATGTCTAGGTAATCCTTCTGTCTATTAGAGCTGGTCAGTATGTCTAGGTAATCCTTCAGTCTATTAGAGCTGGTCAGTATGTCTAGGTAATCCTTCAGTCTATTAGAGCTGGTCAGTATGTCTAGGTAATCCTTCAGTCTATTAGAGCTGGTCAGTATGTCTAGGTAATCCTTCTGTCTATTAGAGCTGGTCAGTATGTCTAGGTAATCCTTCTGTCTATTAGAGCTGGTCAGTATGTCTAGGTAATCCTTCTGTCTATTAGAGCTGGTCAGTATGTCTAGGTAATCCTTCAGTCTATTAGAGCTGGTCAGTATGTCTAGGTAATCCTTCTGTCTATTAGAGCTGGTCAGTATGTCTAGGTAATCCTTCAGTCTATTAGAGCTGGTCAGTATGTCCTAGGTAATCCTTCTGTCTATTAGAGCTGGTCAGTATGTCTAGGTAATCCTTCTGTCTATTAGAGCTGGTCAGTATGTCTAGGTAATCCTTCAGTCTATTAGAGCTGGTCAGTATGTCTAGGTAATCCTTCAGTCTATTAGAGCTGGTCAGTATGTCTAGGTAATCCTTCAGTCTATTAGAGCTGGTCAGTATGTCTAGGTAATCCTTCAGTCTATTAGAGCTGGTCAGTATGTCTAGGTAATCCTTCAGTCTATTAGAGCTGGTCAGTATGTCTAGGTAATCCTTCTGTCTATTAGAGCTGGTCAGTATGTCTAGGTAATCCTTCAGTCTATTAGAGCTGGTCAGTATGTCTAGGTAATCCTTCAGTCTATTAGAGCTGGTCAGTATGTCTAGGTAATCCTTCAGTCTATTAGAGCTGGTCAGTATGTCTAGGTAATCCTTCAGTCTATTAGAGCTGGTCAGTATGTCTAGGTAATCCTTCAGTCTATTAGAGCTGGTCAGTATGTCTAGGTAATCCTTCTGTCTATTAGAGCTGGTCAGTATGTCTAGGTAATCCTTCAGTCTATTAGAGCTGGTCAGTATGTCTAGGTAATCCTTCTGTCTATTAGAGCTGGTCAGTATGTCTAGGTAATCCTTCAGTCTATTAGAGCTGGTCAGTATGTCTAGGTAATCCTTCTGTCTATTAGAGCTGGTCAGTATGTCTAGGTAATCCTTCTGTCTATTAGAGCTGGTCAGTATGTCTAGGTAATCCTTCTGTCTATTAGAGCTGGTCAGTATGTCTAGGTAATCCTTCAGTCTATTAGAGCTGGTCAGTATGTCTAGGTAATCCTTCTGTCTATTAGAGCTGGTCAGTATGTCTAGGTAATCCTTCTGTCTATTAGAGCTGGTCAGTATGTCTAGGTAATCCTTCTGTCTATTAGAGCTGGTCAGTATGTCTAGGTAATCCTTCAGTCTATTAGAGCTGGTCAGTATGTCTAGGTAATCCTTCTGTCTATTAGAGCTGGTCAGTAGTAATCCTTGTCTAGAGCTGGTAATCCTTCTGTCTATTAGAGCTGGTCAGTATGTCTAGGTAATCCTTCTGTCTATTAGAGCTGGTCAGTATGTCTAGGTAATCCTTCTGTCTATTAGAGCTGGTCAGTATGTCTAGGTAATCCTTCAGTCTATTAGAGCTGGTCAGTATGTCTAGGTAATCCTTCTGTCTATTAGAGCTGGTCAGTATGTCTAGGTAATCCTTCAGTCTATTAGAGCTGGTCAGTATGTCTAGGTAATCCTTCTGTCTATTAGAGCTGGTCAGAGTATGTCTAGGTAATCCTTCTGTCTATTAGAGCTGGTCAGTATGTCTAGGTAATCCTTCTGTCTATTAGAGCTGGTCAGTATGTCTAGGTAATCCTTCTGTCTATTAGAGCTGGTCAGTATGTCTAGGTAATCCTTCTGTCTATTAGAGCTGGTCAGTATGTCTAGGTAATCCTTCTGTCTATTAGAGCTGGTCAGTATGTCTAGGTAATCCTTCTGTCTATTAGAGCTGGTCAGTATGTCTAGGTAATCCTTCTGTCTATTAGAGCTGGTCAGTATGTCTAGGTAATCCTTCAGTCTATTAGAGCTGGTCAGTATGTCTAGGTAATCCTTCTGTCTATTAGAGCTGGTCAGTATGTCTAGGTAATCCTTCTGGTCTATTAGAGCTGGTCAGTATGTCTAGGTAATCCTTCTGTCTATTAGAGCTGGTCAGTATGTCTAGGTAATCCTTCAGTCTATTAGAGCTGGTCAGTATGTCTAGGTAATCCTTCTGTCTATTAGAGCTGGTCAGTATGTCTAGGTAATCCTTCTGTCTATTAGAGCTGGTCAGTATGTCTAGGTAATCCTTCAGTCTATTAGAGCTGGTCAGTATGTCTAGGTAATCCTTCAGTCTATTAGAGCTGGTCAGTATGTCTAGGTAATCCTTCAGTCTATTAGAGCTGGTCAGTATGTCTAGGTAATCCTTCTGTCTATTAGAGCTGGTCAGTATGTCTAGGTAATCCTTCAGTCTATTAGAGCTGGTCAGTATGTCTAGGTAATCCTTCAGTCTATTAGAGCTGGTCAGTATGTCTAGGTAATCCTTCAGTCTATTAGAGCTGGTCAGTATGTCTAGGTAATCCTTCTGTCTATTAGAGCTGGTCAGTATGTCTAGGTAATCCTTCTGTCTATTAGAGCTGGTCAGTATGTCTAGGTAATCCTTCTGTCTATTAGAGCTGGTCAGTATGTCTAGGTAATCCTTCTGTCTATTAGAGCTGGTCAGTATGTCTAGGTAATCCTTCTGTCTATTAGAGCTGGTCAGTATGTCTAGGTAATCCTTCTGTCTATTAGAGCTGGTCAGTATGTCTAGGTAATCCTTCTGTCTATTAGAGCTGGTCAGTATGTCTAGGTAATCCTTCTGTCTATTAGAGCTGGTCAGTATGTCTAGGTAATCCTTCTGTCTATTAGAGCTGGTCAGTATGTCTAGGTAATCCTTCTGTCTATTAGAGCTGGTCAGTATGTCTAGGTAATCCTTCAGTCTATTAGAGCTGGTCAGTATGTCTAGGTAATCCTTCAGTCTATTAGAGCTGGTCAGTATGTCTAGGTAATCCTTCTGTCTATTAGAGCTGGTCAGTATGTCTAGGTAATCCTTCTGTCTATTAGAGCTGGTCAGTATGTCTAGGTAATCCTTCTGTCTATTAGAGCTGGTCAGTATGTCTAAGGTAATCCTTCAGTCTATTAGAGCTGGTCAGTATGTCTAGGTAATCCTTCAGTCTATTAGAGCTGGTCAGTATGTCTAGGTAATCCTTCTGTCTATTAGAGCTGGTCAGTATGTCTAGGTAATCCTTCTGTCTATTAGAGCTAGGTAATGGTGGTCAGTATGTCTAGGTAATCCTTCTGTCTATTAGAGCTGGTCAGTATGTCTAGGTAATCCTTCTGTCTATTAGAGCTGGTCAGTATGTCTAGGTAATCCTTCTGTCTATTAGAGCTGGTCAGTATGTCTAGGTAATCCTTCAGTCTATTAGAGCTGGTCAGTATGTCTAGGTAATCCTTCTGTCTATTAGATCAGTATGTCTAGGTAATCCTTCAGTCTATTAGAGCTGGTCAGTATGTCTAGGTAATCCTTCAGTCTATTAGAGCTGGTCAGTATGTCTAGGTAATCCTTCTGTCTATTAGAGCTGGTCAGTATGTCTAGGTAATCCTTCTGTCTATTAGAGCTGGTCAGTATGTCTAGGTAATCCTTCAGTCTATTAGAGCTGGTCAGTATGTCTAGGTAATCCTTCAGTCTATTAGAGCTGGTCAGTATGTCTAGGTAATCCTTCTTGTCTATTAGAGCTGGTCAGTATGTCTAGGTAATCCTTCTAGGTAAGTCTATTAGAGCTGGTCAGTATGTCTAGGTAATCCTTCTGTCTATTAGAGCTGGTCAGTATGTCTAGGTAATCCTTCTGTCTATTAGAGCTGGTCAGTATGTCTAGGTAATCCTTCTGTAATCTGTCTTAGAGCTGGTCAGTATGTCTGGTCAGTATGTCTAGGTAATCCTATGTCTAGGTAATCCTTCTATTAGAGCTGGTCAGTATGTCTCAGGTAATCCTTCTGTCTAGGTAATTAGAGCTGGTCAGTATGTCTAGGTAATCCTTCAGTCTATTAGAGCTGGTCAGTATGTCTAGGTAATCCTTCTGTCTATTAGAGCTGGTCAGTATGTCTAGGTAATCCTTCTGTCTATTAGAGCTGGTCAGTATGTCTAGGTAATCCTTCTGTCTATTAGAGCTGGTCAGTATGTCTAGGTAATCCTTCAGTCTATTAGAGCTGGTCAGTATGTCTAGGTAATCCTTCAGTCTATTAGAGCTGGTCAGTATGTCTAGGTAATCCTTCTGTCTATTAGAGCTGGTCAGTATGTCTAGGTAATCCTGTCTAACGCAGCTTTATTTTTATGTATCGTGTAGTGGAGCTGCATGAGTGTTGCTCTCCACTTTCTGGAGGACCGAGTTTTCAAATCAAATGGAATTCGAGTATGACAGCTCCGGATTACATCTACAAATCAAGGGCAACCATGGCAACCGACAGGAGACGCGTCCATCCATAAATGATGTATACGTGTAAGATAGTCTAGCTAGCTACATTTTCAGACATTACACATTTGGGATCTATCGTATCCCACCACTGTCCCAGACTATGTTTGCAATATTTATTTCTCACACAGAATAGAATAAGATCTATTTTTGTACTATGGGGGGATAGGAGATTGACA
>NC_088407.1:10418765-10426265 GCF_034236695.1 Oncorhynchus nerka
CATATTGTGGTTGAGTTTGATAGGCCCAGTATTGGTTGCCTTTGTGGTTTGCTTTGTGTGCTGCGTTGGAGAGAGATAATGGTTAGTTTCCAGGCCCTGCCTAGCCTGTAAACTCTTGTTCTACTTTCTGTTGGGAAGTCAGTCTGAGGTGAGTAAATCGGCTGTGTACCTCGGTAGGAGATTGTGTAGGGTAGTGAAACTTGCTACCCGGAGCTATAGCCTTTTTCCCCTGATAGGTTTAGCGACGTGTTTCATTTTTTGGAATATGTTGGGCATGGTTAATGTTTGTTATTTTTGTGTGGTGTCTGTGGACTGAGCAGTTGTCTCGGGGGCACATCCGTGGCTTGGTGGAATTTGCCAGCATGCTGGGGAGTTCTATTTCCTTGCCAGCGGTCTACAGTGAGTAAATTCCCACCGCAAATCTGCACGAAGACTAGGGTTGAGTTATTGTAGGTTTTGGGGAAGCTCCGTATCTCATCTCTCTTCTGTGGTACTCAGGGTGATTATAATTCTCGGGTTGTGGTCTGGTGTGCTCAGCAGAAGGGAAGAGCCAGAATTTTTTTTGTGTGTGATTATGGCGTCTTATGTAGATAAGTTCATTCGCTCTCCATCAGAGGAATTGTTAGATTTAGGTACTAAAGAACAGCTGTTGAAGGTCGCGGAACACTACAAGGTTGAGATTAGTGATAAACGTCTAAAGAATTCTATTGGGTTGATATTGAAGGCCAATCTGATGGAGAGTGGTATTCTTGAAGTTACCACTGGGCTAGCCTCTGCTGAGGATTTGTCGTCTCCCCCTAACGTTACAATGGACATTCCATCGGTTAGTCCTAGTAGCCTTCTTTTTGAACAGCAGAAAGAACTGCTTTTGTTACAGCTGGAGCATGATCGTGAGAAGAGAGAGCATGATCGGCAGCATGATCGTGAGAAGCTAGAGCATGATCGTGTAAAATATGAAAAGGAATTGGCATTTAAACAAGAGATGGAGCGTGCTAAAATCAAATTGCAACAAGAACGTATAAAGTTGGTTAGGGAAGGAAAGATCTCAGGGGAGAGTTTGTTTTGGGAAGGTGACCCAGATTTACCTAGGGGTAGTTCCGCTTTTGGTCGTGCCCCAGAGACATTTGATATTGTTGGGAACTTACGGTTATTGCCTCGGTTTAATGAAAGGGACCCCGAGACATTCTTTTCGTTGTTTGAGCGGGTTGCTGACGCTAGGAGTTGGCCTGATTCTGACCGCACTTTAATGTTGCAGTGTGTGCTGACTGGTAAAGCACAGGAAGCATATTCAGCTCTTAGTGTACACGATAGTGCCAGTTATGATAAAGTTAAAACAGCTGTGTTACAGATTTATGAATTGGTCCCTGAGGCTTACCGCCAACGATTTAGAACTTTAAAAAGGGATGATAACCAAACTCATGTTGAGTTTGCGCGACAGTTGTCTTTACAGTTTAATCGCTGGTGTTCCGCCTCTGCAGTTGTGACTTTCCAAGGGCCGTGTGATCTGATTATGTTAGAGCAATTTAAGGACACAATTCCTGATCGTATTGCCACGTATATTAATGAACAGAAAGTAAAGAATGTTGCTGAAGCTGCAGTTTTGGCAGACGAGTATGTGTTGACTCACAAAAGTGTCTTTGCAGAACCCCGTATTCGGAAAGAGTGGGGGCGTTCGGATAGATTTGGGCTTCGCTCACCGAGATACTTTGGTTCTCGGGCAGAGTTCTATTCAACTAGGGTTGAACCTGACTCCCATGGTAAAGCTGACTTTGGGCAGGAGTGTCACTACTGTCAAGGTTCAGGTCATTGGAAAAACGAATGTCCACTTCTCAGGTCAAGGGGTGCTTACGCTAAATCTAAGCCTACTGCGTTAGCTGCACCTGTTCCACATCAGTTCATTCATGACTCATTTCCTCAGGCCCAGGAGAATGTGAAAGTCCATATTGATCCAGACTATTTACCTTTCATTACAGAAGGTTTTGTGTCTATGTTAGGAAGTAAAGACCTTGTGCCAGTGAAGATCCTGAGAGACACAGGTGCCTCTGAATCATTTGTGTTGGAGTCTGTGTTACCCTTTTCTGCTGAGACTGATTCGGGGAATAGTGTTCTAATTAGGGGAATAGGTTTGAACACTCTGTCAGTTCCATTGCATAAACTGATGTTGGATTGTGGGCTGGTGAAGGGTGAAGTTGTTGTGGGTGTGCGTCCTTCATTGCCTATTGAGGGTATCGATGTTATCCTTGGGAATAACTTGGCTGGTGAGCGTGTATGGCCTGTCGTGTTTCCATCTCCAGTGGTTTCCACTAAGCCGTCATTTGTTGGGATTCCTGATGAGAGTGTACAGAGTTTCCCAGAGGTGTTCTCTGCGTGTGCAGTGACACGTTCTATGAGCCGTGGCGAACTGGTCACTGCGCCGACTAATGATAATAATACAAAGTATGTCACTGTTTTCCCTGCTATCCCGTTATCTATAACCCGCTCAGATCTAATCAATGCGCAACGGGATGACCCCACGTTGGAAGAGTTGCGTGATCAAATTGTGCCTATAGAACAGTTGGGAGATGTCGCCCATGGCTATTTCCAAGAGGATGTCCTGATGAGAAAATGGGTGTCTCATGATAGTGTTTTTCTGGGGGAGGCAATTAGTCAGGTTGTTGTACCAGTTAAGCTTCATGAGTTGGTGTTGGAAACTTCTCACAGCGACGTTGCTGGACATATGGGGGTGAGGAAAACCTACAATCGCATATTAAGACATTTCTTTTGGCCTAGATTAAAGAGGGATGTTTCTGATTTTATCAAAACTTGTCACACCTGTCAATTAACTGGTAAGCCTAATCAAGCTATTAAACCAGTACCATTATTTCCTATTCCTGTACTCAGCCAACCTTTTGAGTATCTGATTATTGACTGTGTGGGTCCTCTGCCTCGTTCTAAAAAGGGTAGCAGTTACCTGTTCACTGTGATGTGTCAGACCACCCAGGTTCTTCAACAGCTCCATATTAAACACAATTTGTCTAGCGCCTATCACGCGCAAAGTCAAGGAGCACTGGAACGTTTCCATCAAACACTTAAGTCTTTGTTGAGAGCTTATTGTACTGAGATGGATAAGGATTGGGAGGAGGGTTGCCTTGTTTACTGTTAGCCGCTAGGAAGTTTCACAGGAGAGCACAGGTTTCAGTCCAAATGACCTTGTGTTTGGACATAGGGTGCGTGGACTTTTATCTGTTCTCCAGGATGACTGGAAGTCTCCCGAGCCTCCTCAGTCCCTGTTATCGTATGTGTGTGATTTCCGGCGACGGCTGTATGCCGCTTGTGAAATGGCTAAAGAGAAGTTATCATCTTCACAGGAGAGGATGAAGGGCATATTTGATCGCCGAACTGAGCCTCGTCACTTTAGTCCAGGTGACCAGGTTCTTGCTCTGCTGCCAATTGTTGGTTCTCCTTTTCAAGCCAAGTTTCAAGGTCCATATACAGTGGTGTGCCAGTACACTGAGCAAATTTATCTAGTTGCCACTCCAGAACGGAGGAAAGCACACCAGCTGTGCCATGTAAATCTGTTAAAACCCTATTATGCACGTTCCTCTGAGACTGAACAGTGGGATTCTACAGAGGACGGTAAACCTGTTCTTTTGGCTGATACCGTTGTTTCCTTGGGTTCTTGTCGTGCTAGATCTGTGCATGAGGAGGAAGATGTTCCTGGTACTGACGATTGTATATTGCAGGGTAGATTGAAAAATTCAGAAACACTGGATATTTTAGACAGTCTTCTCACTCACCTACCTGTTGATGGGCGGAAAGAGATGGTTGGTCTGATTCAGAGATTTCCAAGTTTGTTTTCTGATACACCTACACGTACAAACTTAATAGAACATGATATTGACATTGGAGTGCTGACCCCATTCGTCAGCGGTTCTATAGAGTTTCTTCAGAGAAACTACGTTGTCTGGATGCTGAGGTCAAGTACATGCTGGAGAGTAAGATAGCAGAGCCTTCTTTCTCCAGTTGGGCTTCTCCCTGTATCTTGATCAGGAAACCGGATGGAACAAACCGTTTTTGTACGGACTACCGTAAGATAAACAGTGTCACAAAGCCAGATTCATTTCCTCTTCCTCGGATGGAGGACTGTGTTGATCAAGTCGGTGCAGCTAAGTTTGTGAGCAAATTTGACCTGTTAAAAGGCTATTGGCAGGTGCCACTGACGAGTAGGGCACGTGAAATCTATGAATCGCTGGAAGTGACTATGAATCGCTGGAAGTGACTATGAATCGTTGTGAGTTGTAAAAATTAAGAAGGACCCTGATGTTCTTTTCGTTGGAGCTTGTAGCTGTTGGTCTTTTGTGCCATGTTACTGAATGTTTACATGACTGACCATTGTTTCGGGTTGTCATGTTCTATCTTTCCTGTCTGTTCCCTCCTGGTCTTGTGTTCTTCTTTCCTCTTAAAATATTGCTTCCTATGCACAAAGGTTGCTGAGGTCTGGGGAGGAGGAGGTTGGTTGGTGCAGGTGGAGGTGTGAACACATAACCCCTCGTCAATTTGGGACGCAGAGGCCTGTGTCAATTTGGGACGCAGAGGCCAGTATGTTGTTCCGGGGTCCTTGTTGGTCCCCGGTTTTATGGGGGGGGATGTGACGACCCTCCCACTCTGTCTGCCGTATTCTCTCTGTTATTTCCTTATTAGGATGCTGGTGGGCGGAGTTGGGAGGGTCGTCAGCTACATGGGAAACACCTGGGACCGGTGTCTCCCAGGATAAATACACCACTTCCCCATTCATGGAGGAGACTCTCTCCATGCAGACACCTTTGTAGATTGTGTTGTGGTTCTTGGTGGCCTTTTGTTTGTTTGCTTTGGCACCTTTCAACACCCTGCATTATCACATTCATGCATGCAAAACACTCACTTACACTACTGATTACTGATTACACACACCATTGTATATTATATTTATTTGCTTTAGTTAAATAAATATATATTTTGCTACTCCTTATCTCCACGTTGTCTCCCTTTGTTACGGGCTTTGAGCCGGTTCGTGACACTCGCTCTGCATGCGCTCTGCTCACGGAGCTTCTGAGACCGTGGGTAACCGTAGCAACGGCTTCGCTTGAGCTGCTCTGCTCTGCTGAAGAGACATGATGTTAGCGCTGTTAGCAACTTTTTGTCACTGTAAATAATCTGTCCTTATATTTGAGGAGGGTGAAGCACTCCTTGCACCACGTCATGGCATTAGTCATGTATGACTGTACTGAACAGCAGAGCACGTGACCCCTGAACGTTACTGATCAACGTAGGGCGTCGTTGGAAATAAGAATTTGTTCTTTAACCGACTTGCCTAGTTAAATAAAGGTTAAATAAAGGTTGAAAATAAAACATAAAAATAAACAGGAAACCTGCCCTAGATACTGATGAAAGAAACAGGCCTTAACCCGATGTAGAAAATTGAGGCCCGTTGGACTTGGGTAGCAGAGCTCTATTACCAAGGCAGCTGGCAGGTGTCTTCCCTGACATGTTACAACCTGACCCAGTCTATAATACCTACATGTCCCAACCTGACCCTGACCCAGTCTATAATACCTACATGTCCCAACCTGACCCTGACCCAGTCTATAATACCTACATGTCCCAACCTGACCCTGACCCTGACCCAGTCTATAATACCTACATGTCCCAACCTGACCCTGACCCAGTCTGTAATACCTACATGTCCCAACCTGACCCTGACCCAGTCTATAATACCTACATGTCCCAACCTGACCCTGACCCTGACCCAGTCTATAATACCTACATGTCCCAACCTGACCCTGACCCTGACCCAGTCTATAATAGCTACATGTCCCAACCTGACCCTGACCCTGACCCAGTCTATAATACCTACATGTCCCAACCTGACCCTGACCCTGACCCAGTCTGTAATACCTACATGTCCCAACCTGACCCTGACCCAGTCTATAATACCTACATGTCCCAACCTGACCCTGACCCAGTCTGTAATACCTACATGTCTCAACCTGACCCAGTCTGTAATACCTACATGTCTCAACCTGACCCAGTCTGTAATACCTACATGTCTCAACCTGACCCAGTCTGTAATACCTACATGTCTCAACCTGACCCAGTCTGTAATACCTTCATGTCTCAACCTGACCCAGTCTGTAATACCTACATGTCTCAACCTGACCCAGTCTGTAATACCTACATGTATCAACCTGACCCAGTTTGTAATACCTACATGTCTCAAGCAGACCAACATAGTCCCTGTGCCCAAAAACACCAAGGTAACCTGAGTAAATGACTACCGACCCGTAGCACTCACATCTGTAGCCATAAAATGCTTTGAAAGGCTGGTCATGGCTCACATCAACACCATTATCCCAGAAACCCTAGACCCTCTCCAATTTGCATACCGCAACAACAGATCCACAGATGATGCAATCTCTATTGCACTCCACACTGCCCTTTCCCACCTGGACAAAAGGAACACCTATGTGAGAATGCTGTTCATTAACTACAGTTCAACACCATAGTGCCCTCAGAGCTCATCACTAACCCTGGGACTAAACACCTCCCTCTGTAACTGGACCCTGGGACTAAACACCTCCCTCTGTAACTGGACCCTGGGGCTAAACACCTCCCTCTGTAACTGGACTCTGGACTTCCTGTCAGGCTCGGGTTGGGAAGCAGAGTTCTAAAACTAGGTTGAATAGTGAGGAGAAGGTACAGAAGGAATTAAAGAAAATGGTGGAGGTGAGAGAGAGAGGAGAGAGAGGAGAGAGAGAGAGAGAGGAGAGAGAGGAGAGAGGGGAGAGAGAGAGAGAGGAGAGAGAGAGAGAGAGAGAGAGAGAGAGAGAGGGAGAGAGAGAGGGAGAGAGAGGGGAGAGAGAGAGAGAGAGAGAGAGATAGAGAGAGAGAGAGAGAGGAGAGAGAGGGGAGAGAGAGAGAGAGAGAGAGAGAGAGACTCGTACATTTCCTCAAACCAAAACAAAGGCAAACTCTTCTCATGCTTTGTTGATTTCAAAAAAGCCTTCGACTCAATTTGGCATGAGGGTATGCTATACAAACTGATGGAAAGTGGTGTTGGGGGTAAAACATACGACATTATAAAATCCATGTACACAAACAACAAGTGTGCGGTTAAAATTGGCAAAAAACACACACATTTCTTCACACAGGGTCGTGGGGTGAGACAGGGATGCAGCTTAACATATAAGCTCTTCAACATATATATCAACGAATTGGCACGGGCACTAGAAAAGTCTGCAGCACCCGGCCTCCCCCTACTAGAATCCGAAGTCAAATGTCTGCTGTCTGCTGATGATCTGGTGCTTCTGTCACCAACCAAGGAGGGCCTACAGCAGCACCTAGATCTTATGCACAGATTCTGTCAGACCTGGGCCCTGACAGTAAATCTCAGTAAGACCAAAATAATGGTGTTCCAAAAAAGGTCCAGTCACCAGGACCACAAATACAAATTCCATCTAGACACTGTTGCCCTAGAGCACACAA
>NC_088407.1:10431265-10438765 GCF_034236695.1 Oncorhynchus nerka
ACTTCCTAAGGCTTCCACTAGATGTCAACAGTCTTTAGAACCTTGTTTGATGCTTCTACTGTGATGGAGGGGGGAATGAGAGGGGATTGAGTCAGTGGTCTGCCAGAGAGGCATGAGCTGACCACGCGCGTTCACGAGAGTTAGCTTGAGTTCCATTGCATTTCTGAAGACAAAGGAATTCTCCGGTTGGAACATTATTGAAGATTTGTGATAAAAACATCCTAAAGATTGATTCTATACATCGTTTGACATGTTTCTACGAACTGGAATATAACTTTTGTGACTTTCCATCTGAACTAAGCGATCGCGCATTGAGCATTTGGATTACTGGGATAAATGCGTGAACAAAAAGGAGGTATTTGGACATAAATTATGGACTTTATTGAACAAATCAAACATTTATTGTGGACCTGGGATTCCTGGGAGTGCATTCTGATGAAGATCATCAAAGGTAAGTGAATATTTATAATGCTATTTCTGACTTCTGTTGACTCCACAACATGGCAGATATCTGTATGGCTTGATTTGTTGTCTGAGCGCTGTACTCAGATTGCATGGTGTGCTTTTTCGGTAAAGCTAACCTAAGACTGGTTATTTAATCGCTATTTGTGATTTATTATGAAGCCTTTCGCTGTAAATTGCAAATCAGACAACGCAGTTAGATTAACAACAGCTTTGAACCGATATAAAATGCTTGTAATGAATGTTTAAAATTACGATTATTAATTTGAATTGAGCCAATTTCACCGGATGTTGTCTGCTGGTGTCCCGCTAGCGAGACACCTGTCCCTAATTAAGGGAGTAATAATTATTAATTAACTATTAACTAATTAGTAAAATATGAAGTGTGCATGTTTCCTAAGAACTGTATGATGATGGATCTATGTAGAGCACGATATAGCACGATTTTAACGGTACAATAACAGTATGGAGTCTCACTTTATCTCATTAAAACTTCATATGGTTAGATATTAATTTAACAACCTGACGTGACAGCCATATGTAGCCCTTTGACAGCCATATGTAGCCCTTTGACAGCCATATGTAGCCCTTTGACAGCCATGTGTAGCCCTTTGTAGCCTTTCCGTAGCCTCATTGGAAAGAGTGGATATGGCAGGATGGTGCTATAGTGAATCTGAGACAGACGGTGTATCACCTAGTTCAATCTCTCGCACACACACACACACACACACACGCACACACACACACACACACACACACACACACACACACACACACACACACACACACACACACACACACACACACACACACACACACACACACACACACACACACTAGACACACACTAGACACACACACACACACTAGACACACACTAGACACACACACACACACTACACACACACATACTAGAAACACACACACAGTAAACACAAACACACCCACACAGACATACCCACACACACTCACACACGCACACACACTAGACACACACTAGACACACACACAAACACTAGAAACACACACACACACTAAACACACACACACCCACACAGACACACACACACACACACACACACACACACACACACACACACACTAGACACACACTAGACACAAACACAAACACTAGACACACACACATACTAGAAACACACACACTAACACAAACACACCCACACAGACACACCCACACACACACACACACTAGACACACACTAGACACACACACACACACACACACTACACACACATACTAGAAAAACACACACAGTAAACACAAACACACCCACACAGACACACACACACACACACACACACTAGACACACACTACACACACACACACACTACACACACACATACTAGAAACACACACACAGTAAACACAAACACACCCACACAGACATACCCACACACACTCACACACGCACACACACTAGACACACACTAGACACACACTAGAGAAACACACTAGACACACACTAGACACACACTAGACACACACTAGACACACACTAGACACACACACAAACACTAGAAACACACACACACACACACTAAACACAAACACACCCACACAGACACACACACACACACACACACTAGACACACACTAGACACACACACAAACACTAGACACACACACATACTAGAAACACACACACAGTAAACACAAACACACCCACACAGACACACACACACACACACACACACAGTAGACACACACTAGATACACACACTAGATACACACTAGATACACACACAAACACTAGACACACACACATACTAGAAACACACACACAGTAAACACAAACACACCCACACAGACACACACACACACACACACACACACACTAGACACACACTAGATACACACACAAACACTAGACACACACACATACTAGAAACACACACACAGTAAACACAAACACACCCACACACCCACAAGACAAAGTCCTACTTCAGTCATTTTTGGGGGGGTATCTGTACTCTACTAAACTACTTTATATTTTGGACTACTTTTACTTTTACTCCACTACACTATAAAATAAAGTACTTTATACTCATTACATTTTCCCTACAACCAAAAGTACTCGTTACATTTAGATTGCTTAGCAGGACAGGAAAATGGTCCAATTCACACACTAAACAGAGAACATCCCCGGTCATCCCTACTGCCTCTGATCTGGAGGACTCACTAAACAGAGAACATCCCTGGTCATCCCTACTGCCTCTGATCTGGAGACTCACTAAACAGAGAACATCCCTGGTCATCCCTACTGCCTCTGATCTGGGGGACTCACTAAACAGAGAACATCCCTGGTCATCCCTACTGTCTCTGATCTGGCGGACTCACTAAACAGAGAACATCCCTGGTCATCCCTACTAGTCTGGAGGACTCACTAAACAGAGAACATCCCTGGTCATCCCTACTGCCTCTGATCTGGAGGACTCAATAAACAGAGAACATCCCTGGTCATCCCTACTGCCCCTGATCTGGAGGACTCACTAAACAGAGAACATCCCTGGTCATTCCTACTGCCTCTGATCTGGAGGACTCACTAAACAGAGAACATCCCCGGTCATCCCTACTGCCTCTGATCTGGAGGACTCACTAAACAGAGAACATCCCCGGTCATCCCTACTGCCTCTGATCTGGAGGACTCACTAAACAGAGAACATCCCTGGTCATCCCTACTGCCTCTGATCTGGAGGACTCAATAAACAGAGAACATCCCTGGTCATCCCTACTGTCTCTGATCTGGAGGACTCACTAAACAGAGAACATCCCTGGTCATCCCTACTGCCTCTGATCTGGAGGACTCAATAAACAGAGAACATCCCTGGTCATCCCTACTGTCTCTGATCTGGAGGACTCACTAAACAGAGAACATCCCTGGTCATCCCTACTGCCCCTGATCTGGAAGACTCACTAAACAGAGAACATCCCTGGTCATCCCTACTGCCTCTGATCTGGAGGACTCACTAAACAGAGAACATCCCTGGTCATCCCTACTAGTCTGGAGGACTCACTAAACAGAGAACATCCCTGGTCATCCCTACTGCCTCTGATCTGGAGGACTCACTAAACAGAGAACATCCCTGGTCATCCCTACTAGTCTGGAGAACTCACTAAACAGAGAACATCCCTGGTCATCCCTACTAGTCTGGAGGACTCACTAAACACAAACGCATCTTTTGTAAATGATGTCTGAGTGTGCCCCTGGCTATCCGTACATTAAATAAACAAGCAAATGGTGCTTGACCTAATAAAAGGAATTTGAAATGAAAAAATAATAAATACTTTTAATTTAAACTTTGATAATGTAGTATATTTAACATCAAATATGTTTACTCATGAATGACAGCACTGCACACACACACACACACACAAATACTACACAAACACTACACACAAACACACAACAGACACAAACACACAACAGACACAAACACACACACTAGACACAAACACACAAGGCACAAACACACACACACACACTAGACACAAACACACAAGGCACAAACACACACACAAACACACACACACACACACACACACACACACACACACACACACACTAGACACATAAACACACCCTTAGATACAAACACACACACACACACACACACACATTAGACACAGACACAAACACACACTATGCACAAACACAAACACACACCAGACACAAACACACACTAGACACAAACACACACACACACACTAGACACCAACACACTAGACACACTAGACACAAACAGGTCACATACAAACAGGTTTGACCTGAGTTGACTGGACAGATACCTCCATTAACACTGAACAAGTAAAGTCCATTAACACAGCTAGTTACCTCGGGAGGAGAGAAGGAGAGAGGGAGGGGGAGAAGTAGGGAGGTAGAGAGGGAGGGAGGGAAGGAGGGAAGGATGGAAGGAGAGAGGGAGGGAGGGAAGGAGGGAAGGATGGAAGGAGAGAGGGAGGGAGGGCGAGAGGGAAGTAGGGAGCGAGGGAGGTAGAGAGGTAGAGGGAGGGAGGGAGGTAGAGAAGGAAGGAGGGGGAAAGAGGGAGGGAGGTAGAGAGGGAAGGGGGGAAGAGGGAGGGAGGTAGAGAGGGAAGGAGGGAGGGAAAGAGGGAGGGAGAGAGGTGGAGAGGGAGGGAGGTAGAGAGGGAAGGAGGGAGTGAGAAAGGGAAGGAGAGAGGTGGAAAGGGAGGGAGGAGAGAGGTAGAGAGTAAGGTAGAGAGTGATAGAGGGAGGGAGGTAGAGAGGGAGGGAGTTAAAGAGAGAAGGAGGTAGAGAGGGAGGTGGAGAGGGAAGGAGGTAGAGAGAGAGGGAGGGAGATAGGTAGAGAGAGAAGGAAGGAGGGAGGTAGAGAGGGAAGGAGGTAGAGTGGGAAGGAGGGAGGTAGAGAGGGAAGGAGGTAGAGATGGAGGGAGGTAGAGAGGGAGGGAGGTAGAGAGGGAAGGAGGGAGGTAGAGAGGGGGTGAAGAGGTAGAGAGGGAAGGAGGTAGAGAGGGAGGGAGACAGGTAGAGAGGGAGAGAGGTAGAGAGAGAAGAAGGGAGGTAGAGAGGGAGGGAGGGAGGGGGAGATGTAGATAGGGAGGGAGGGAGGGAGGGAGGGAGGGAGGGAGGGAGGGAGGGAAGGAAGGAAGGAAGGAAGGAAGGAAGGAAGGAAGGAAGGAAGGAAGGAAGGAAGGAAGGAAGGAAGGAAGGAAGGAAGGAAGGAAGGAAGGAAGGAAGGAAGGATGGTCACATTGACAGACCCCATACACATGTCCCAACATGTCCCTTAAATACATCTTTAAAATGTCTCTGAGGCACCAAGTCATAATGACTCAAATGAAACAATGTGAGTCTGTTGTAAATAAATAAATAAAAAAGCCTGGGGGTGGAAATGAACGGAGAGAGAGAGACAAAGGGAGGGAGAGAGAAAGAGGAGACAGAGAGAGAAGGAGAGAGAGAGAGAGAGGAATGGAGAGAGAAAGAGGAGACAGAGAGAGAGGAGAGAGAGAGAGAGAGAGAGAGAGAGAGAGAGAGTGAGAGAGGAATGGAGAGAGGAATGGAGAGAGAAAGAGGAGACGGAGAGAGAAGGAGAGAGAGAGAGGAATGGAGAGAGAAAGAGGAGACGGAGAGAGAAGGAGAGAGAGAGAGAGAGAGAGAGAGAGAGAGAGGAATGGAGAGAGAAAGAGGAGACAGAGAGAGAAGGAGAGAGAGAGAGAGATAGTGTGTTGGCTATACTAAAACTCTTTAACATCATCCTCAGCTCTGGCATCTTCCCCAATATATGGAACCAAGGACTGATCAATCCACAAAAGTGGAGTAAATTTGACCTCAATAACTACCGTGGGATCATTAACAGCAGACTCGTACATTTCCTCAATGAAAACAATGTACTGAGCAAATGTCAAATTTGCTTTTTACCAAATTACCGTACAACAGACCATGTATTCACCCTGCACACCCTAATTGACAAATAAAACAAAACAAAATAAAGGCAATGTCTTCTCATGCTTTCAAAAAAGCCTTCGACTCAATTTGGCATGAGGGTCTGCTATACAAACTGATGGAAAGTGGTGTTGGGGGTAAAACATACGACATTATAAAATCCATGTACACAAACAACAAGTGTGCGGTTAAAATTGGCAAAAAACACAAACATGTGGGGTGAGACAGGGATGCAGCTTAAGCCCCCTTCTCTTCAACATATGTGTCAACAAATTGGTGCGGGCACTAGAACAGTCTGCAGAACCCGGCCTCACCCTACTAGAATCCGAAGTCAAATGTCTACTGTTTGCTGATGATCTGGTGCTTCTGTCACCAACCAAGGAGGGCCTACAGCAGCACATAGATCTTCTGCACAGATTCTGCCAGACCTGGGCCCTGCCAGACCTGGGCCCTGCCAGACCTGGGCCCTGCCAGACCTGGGCCCTGACAGTAAATCTCAGTAAGACAAAAATAATGGTGATCCAAAAAAGGTCCAGTTCCCAGGACCACAAATACAAATTCCATCTAGACACCATTGCCCTAGAGCACACAAAAAACTATATATACCTCGGCCTAAACATCAGCGCCACAGGTAACTTCCACAAAGCTGTGAACTATGTGAGATACAAGGCAAGAAGGGCATTCTATGCCATCAAAAGGAACAGAAAATTCAACATACCAATTAGGATCTGGCTAAAAATATTTGACTCAGTCATAGAGCCCATTGCCCTTCATGGTTTTGAGTTCTGGGGTCCGCTCACCAACCAATACTTCACAAAATGGGACAAACACCAAATTGAGACTCTGCATGCAGAATACTGCCAAAATAACCTCAGTGTACAACGTAGAACACCAAATAATGCATGCAGAGCAGAATTAGGCCGATACCCATGAATTATCCAAATCCAGAAAAGAGCCATTCAATTCTAAAACCACCAAAAGGAAGCGATTCCCAAACCTTCCATAACAAAGCCATCACCTACAGACAGATGAACCTGGAGAAGAGTCCCCTAAGCAAGCTGGGCCTCTGTTCACAAACACAAACAGACCCCACAAAGCCACAGGACAGCAACCCAATTAGACCAAACCAAATCATGAGAAAACAAAAAGATAATTACTTGACACATTGGAAAGAAGTAACAAAAACACAGAGCAAACTAGAATTGCAACTCCCCTCCAAGTCTCCGACCACTATACCATTTCCGGAGACCTTCTCCCTTACCTCACCTCGCTCATCAACTCATCCCTGACCGCTGGCTACGTCCCTTCCGTCTTCAAGAGAGCGAGAGTTGCACCCCTTCTGAAAAAACCTACACTCGATCCCTCCGATGTCAAAAACTACAGACCAGTATCCCTTCTTTCTTTTCTCTCCAAAACTCTTGAACGTGCCGTCCTTGGCCAGCTCTCCCGCTATCTCTCTCAGAATGACCTTCTTGATCCAAATCAGTCAGGTTTAAAGACTAGTCATTCAACTGAGACTGCTCTTCTCTGTATCACGGAGGTGCTCCGCACTGCTAAAGCTAACTCTCTCTCCTCTGCTCTCATCCTTCTAGA
>NC_088407.1:10443765-10456265 GCF_034236695.1 Oncorhynchus nerka
CGTGAAGATCAAGACCAAGAGGGGCAACGTGAAGACCAAAACCAAGAGAGAGGCAACGTGAAGACCAAGACCAAGAGAGGGACAACGTGAAGACCAAGACCAAGAGAGGCAACGTGAAGACCAAGACCAAGACCAAGAGGGGCAACGTGAAGACCAAGACCAAGAGAGGGGCAACGTGAAGACCAAGACCAAGAGAGGTAACGTGAAGACCAAGACCAGAGCAACGTGAAGACCAAGACCAAGAGAGGCAACGTGAAGACCAAGACCAAGATGAGCAACGTGAAGACCAAGACCAAGAGTGGCAACGTGAAGACCAAGACCAAGAGAGAGGGGCAACATGAAGACCAAGACCAAGAGAGGGGCAACGTGAAGACCAAGACCAAGAGAGGCAACGTGAAGACCAGGACCAAGAGGGGCAACGTGAAGACCAAGACCAAGAGAGGCAACGTGAAGACCAAGACCAAGAGAGAGGCAACGTGAAGACCAAGACCAAGAGAGGGGCAACGTGAAGACCAAGACCAAGAGAGGCAACGTGAAGACCAAGACCAAGAGAGGCAACGTGAAGAACAAGACCAAGACCAAGAGGGGCAACGTGAAGACCAAGACCAAGAGAGGGGCAACGTGAAGACCAAGACCAAGAGAGGGGCAACGTGAAGACCAAGACCAAGAGAGGCAACGTGAAGACCAAGACCAAGACCAAGACCAAGAGGGGCAACGTGAAGACCAAGACCAAGAGAGGGCAACGTGAAGACCAAGACCAAGAGAGGCAATGAAGACCAAGACCAAGAGAGGCAACGTGAAGACCAAGACCAAGAGGGGCAACGTGAAGACCAAGACCAAGAGCAAGAGGGGCAACGTGAAGACCAAGACCAAGAGAGGCAACGTGAAGACCAAGACCAAGAGAGGCAACGTGAAGACCAAGACCAAAAAGGGGGCAACGTGAAGACCAAGACCAAGAGAGGCAACGTGAAGACCAAGACCAAGAGGCAACGTGAAGACCAAGACCAAGAGAGACAACGTGAAGACCAAGACCAAGAGAGGCAACTTAAAGACCAAGACCAAGAGAGGCAACGTGAAGACCAAGACCAAGAGGGCAACGTGAAGACCAAGACCAAGAGCAAGGGGCAACGGAAGACCAAGACCAAGAGAGGCAACGTGAAGACCAAGACCAAAAAGGGGGAAACGTGAAGACCAAGACCAAGAGGGGCAACGTGAAGACCAAGACCAAGAGAGGCAACGTGAAGACCAAGACCAAGACCAAGAGAGGGGCAACATGAAGACCAAGACCAAGAGAGGCAACGTGAAGACCAAGACCAAGGTGGGCAACGTGAAGACCAAGAGCAAGAGAGGCAACGTGAAGACACAGACCAAGACCAAGAGAGGGGCAACATGAAGACCAAGACCAAGAGAGGGGCAACGTGAAGACCAAGACCAAGAGAGGCAACGTGAAGACCAGGACCAAGCGGGGCAACGTGAAGACCAAGACCAAGAGAGGCCGTGAAGACCAGGAGCGGGGCAACGTGAAGACCAAGACCAAGAGAGGCAACGTGAAGACCAAGACCAAGAGAGAGGCAACGTGAAGACCAAGACCAAGAGAGGGGCAACGTGAAGAACAAGACCAAGAGGGGCAACGTGAAGACCAAGTCCAGGAGAGGGGCAACGTGAAGACCAAGACCAAGAGAGGCAACGTGAAGATCAAGACCAAGAGGGGCAACGTGAAGACCAAAACCAAGAGAGAGGCAACGTGAAGACCAAGACCAAGAGAGGGACAACGTGAAGACCAAGACCAAGAGAGGCAACGTGAAGACCAAGACCAAGACCAGAGGGGCAATGAAGACCAAGACCAAGAGAGGGGAAACGTGAAGACCAAGACCAAGAGAGGTAACGTGAAGACCAAGACCAAGAGGGGCAACGTGAAGACCAAGACCAAGAGAGGCAACGTGAAGACCAAGACCAAGATGAGCAACGTGAAGACCAAGACCAAGAGTGGCAACGTGAAGACCAAGACCAAGACCAAGAGAGGGGCAACATGAAGACCAAGACCAAGAGAGGGGCAACGTGAAGACCAAGACCAAGAGAGGCAACGTGAAGACCAAGACCAAGAGAGAGGCAACGTGAAGACCAAGACCAAGAGAGGGGCAACGTGAAGAACAAGACCAAGAGAGGCCGTGAAGACCAGACCAAGAGGGGCAAACGTGAAGACCAAGACCAAGAGACCAAGACCAAGACCAAGAGGGGCAACGTGAAGACCAAGTCCAAGAGAGGGGCAACGTGAAGACCAAGACCAAGAGAGGCAACGTGAAGATCAAGACCAAGAGGGGCAACGTGAAGACCAAAACCAAGAGAGAGGCAACGTGAAGACCAAGACCAAGAGAGGGACAACGTGAAGACCAAGACCAAGAGAGGCAACGTGAAGACCAAGACCAAGACCAAGAGGGGCAATGTGAAGACCAAGACCAAGAGAGGGAAACGTGAAGACCAAGACCAGAGGTAACGTGAAGACCAAGACCAAGAGGGGCAACGTGAAGACCAAGACCAAGAGAGGCAACGTGAAGACCAAGACCAAGATGAGCAACGTGAAGACCAAGACCAAGAGTGGCAACGTGAAGACCAAGACCAAGACCAAGAGAGGGGCAACATGAAGACCAAGACCAAGAGAGGGGCAACGTGAAGACCAAGACCAAGAGAGGCAACGTGAAGACCAGGACCAAGAGGGGCAACGTGAAGACCAAGACCAAGAGAGGCAACGTGAAGACCAAGACCAAGAGAGAGGCAACGTGAAGACCAAGACCAAGAGAGGGGCAACGTGAAGACCAAGACCAAGAGAGGCAACGTGAAGACCAAGACCAAGAGAGGCAACGTGAAGAACAAGACCAAGACCAAGAGGGGCAACGTGAAGACCAAGACCAAGAGAGGGGCAACGTGAAGACCAAGACCAAGAGAGGGGCAACGTGAAGACCAAGACCAAGAGAGGCAACGTGAAGACCAAGACCAAGACCAAGACCAAGAGGGGCAACGTGAAGACCAAGACCAAGAGAGGGCAACGTGAAGACCAAGACCAAGAGAGGCAACTTGAAGACCAAGACCAAGAGAGGCAACGTGAAGACCAAGACCAAGAGGGGCAACGTGAAGACCAAGACCAAGAGCAAGAGGGGCAACGTGAAGACCAAGACCAAGAGAGGCAACGTGAAGACCAAGACCAAGAGAGGCAACGTGAAGACCAAGACCAAAAAGGGGGCAACGTGAAGACCAAGACCAAGAGAGGCAACGTGAAGACCAAGACCAAGAGAGGCAACGTGAAGACCAAGACCAAGAGAGAGACAACGTGAAGACCAAGACCAAGAGAGGCAACTTAAAGACCAAGACCAAGAGAGGCAACGTGAAGACCAAGACCAAGAGGGGCAACGTGAAGACCAAGACCAAGAGCAAGAGGGGCAACGTGAAGACCAAGACCAAGAGAGGCAACGTGAAGACCAAGACCAAAAAGGGGGAAACGTGAAGACCAAGACCAAGAGGGGCAACGTGAAGACCAAGACCAAGAGAGGCAACGTGAAGACCAAGACCAAGACCAAGAGAGGGGCAACATGAAGACCAAGACCAAGAGAGGCAACGTGAAGACCAAGACCAAGGTGGGCAACGTGAAGACCAAGAGCAAGAGAGGCAACGTGAAGACACAGACCAAGACCAAGAGAGGGGCAACATGAAGACCAAGACCAAGAGAGGGGCAACGTGAAGACCAAGACCAAGAGAGGCAACGTGAAGACCAGGACCAAGCGGGGCAACGTGAAGACCAAGACCAAGAGAGGCAACGTGAAGACCAGGACCAAGCGGGGCAACGTGAAGACCAAGACCAAGAGAGGCAACGTGAAGACCAAGACCAAGAGAGAGGCAACGTGAAGACCAAGACCAAGAGAGGGGCAACGTGAAGAACAAGACCAAGAGAGGCAACGTGAAGACCAGGACCAAGAGGGGCAACGTGAAGACCAAGACCAAGAGAGGCAACGTGAAGACCAAGACCAAGAGGGGCAACGTGAAGACCAAGTCCAAGAGAGGGGCAACGTGAAGACCAAGACCAAGAGAGGCAACGTGAAGATCAAGACCAAGAGGGGCAACGTGAAGACCAAAACCAAGAGAGAGGCAACGTGAAGACCAAGACCAAGAGAGGGACAACGTGAAGACCAAGACCAAGAGAGGCAACGTGAAGACCAAGACCAAGACCAAGAGGGGCAATGTGAAGACCAAGACCAAGAGAGGGGAAACGTGAAGACCAAGACCAAGAGAGGTAACGTGAAGACCAAGACCAAGAGGGGCAACGTGAAGACCAAGACCAAGAGAGGCAACGTGAAGACCAAGACCAAGATGAGCAACGTGAAGACCAAGACCAAGAGTGGCAACGTGAAGACCAAGACCAAGACCAAGAGAGGGGCAACATGAAGACCAAGATCAAGAGAGGGGCAACGTGAAGACCAAGACCAAGAGAGGCAACGTGAAGACCAGGACCAAGAGGGGCAACGTGAAGACCAAGACCAAGAGAGGCAACGTGAAGACCAAGACCAAGAGAGAGGCAACGTGAAGACCAAGACCAAGAGAGGGGCAACGTGAAGACCAAGACCAAGAGAGGCAACGTGAAGACCAGGACCAAGAGGGGCAACGTGAAGACCAAGACCAAGAGAGGCAACGTGAAGACCAAGACCAAAAAGGGGGCAACGTGAAGACCAAGACCAAGAGAGGCAACGTGAAGACCAAGACCAAGAGAGGCAACGTGAAGAACAAGACCAAGACCAAGAGGGGCAACGTGAAGACCAAGACCAAGAGAGGGGCAACGTGAAGACCAAGACCAAGAGAGGTAACGTGAAGACCAAGACCAAGAGGGGCAACGTGAAGACCAAGACCAAGAGAGGCAACGTGAAGACCAAGACCAAGATGAGCAACGTGAAGACCAAGACCAAGAGTGGCAACGTGAAGACCAAGACCAAGACCAAGAGAGGGGCAACATGAAGACCAAGACCAAGAGAGGTGCAACGTGAAGACCAAGACCAAGAGAGGCAACGTGAAGACCAGGACCAAGAGGGGCAACGTGAAGACCAAGACCAAGAGGGGCAACGTGAAGACCAAGACCAAGAGCAAGAGGGGCAACGTGAAGACAAAGACCAAGAGAGGCAACGTGAAGTCCAAGACCAAAAAGGGGGAAACGTGAAGACCAAGACCAAGAGGGGCAACGTGAAGACCAAGACCAAGAGGGGCAACGTGAAGACCAAGACGAAGAGAGGCAACGTGAAGACCAAGACCAAGACCAAGAGAGGGGCAACATGAAGACCAAGACCAAGAGGGGCAACGTGAAGACCAAGACCAAGAGAGGGGCAACGTGAAGACCAAGACCAAGAGAGGCAACGTGAAGACCAAGACCAAGAGGGGCAACGTGAAGACCAAAACAGAGACCAAGAGGGGCAACGTGAAGACCAAGACCAAGAGAGGCAACGTGAAGACCAAGACCAAGAGGGGCAACGTGAAGACCAAGACCAAGAGAGGCAACGTGAAGACCAAGACCAAGACCAAGAGAGGGGCAACATGAAGACCAAGACCAAGTGAGGCAACGTGAAGACCAAGACCAAGATGAGCAACGTGAAGACCAAGACCAAGAGAGGCAACGTGAAGACCAAGACCAAGACCAAGAGAGGGGCAACATGAAGACCAAGACCAAGAGAGGGGCAACGTGAAGACCAGGACCAAGAGGGGCAACGTGAAGACCAAGACCAAGAGAGGCAACGTGAAGACCAAGACCAAGAGGGGCAACGTGAAGACCAAGACCAAGAGAGGGGCAACGTGAAGACCAAGACCAAGAGAGGCAACGTGAAGACCAAGACCAAGAGGGGCAACGTGAAGACCAAAACCAAGAGAGAGGCAACGTGAAGACCAAGACCAAGAGAGGGACAACGTGAAGACCAAGACCAAGAGAGGCAACGTGAAGACCAAGACCAAGACCAAGAGGGGCAACGTGAAGACCAAGACCAAGAGAGGGGCAACGTGAAGACCAAGACCAAGAGAGGCAACGTGAAGACCAAGACCAAGACCAAGAGAGGGGCAACATGAAGACCAAGACCAAGAGGGGCAACGTGAAGACCAAGACCAAGAGAGGCAACGTGAAGACCAGGACCAAGAGGGGCAACGTGAAGACCAAGACCAAGAGAGGCAACGTGAAGACCAAGACCAAAAAGGGGGCAACGTGAAGACCAAGACCAAGAGAGGCAACGTGAAGACCAAGACCAAGAGAGGCAACGTGAAGACCAAAACCAAGACCAAGAGGGGCAACGTGAAGACCAAGACCAAGAGAGGGGCAACGTGAAGACCAAGACCAAGAGAGGCAACGTGAAGACCAAGACCAAGAGGGGCAACGTGAAGACCAAAACCAAGACCAAGAGGGGCAACGTGAAGACCAAGACCAAGAGAGGCAACGTGAAGACCAAGACCAAGAGGGGCAACGTGAAGACCAAGACCAAGAGAGGCAACGTGAAGACCAAGACCAAGACCAAGAGAGGGGCAACATGAAGACCAAGACCAAGAGAGGCAACGTGAAGACCAAGACCAAGATGAGCAACGTGAAGACCAAGACCAAGAGAGGCAACGTGAAGACCAAGACCAAGACCAAGAGAGGGGCAACATGAAGACCAAGACCAAGAGAGGGGCAACGTGAAGACCAGGACCAAGAGGGGCAACGTGAAGACCAAGACCAAGAGAGGCAACGTGAAGACCAAGACCAAGACCAAGAGAGGGGCAACATGAAGACCAAGACCAAGAGGGGCAACGTGAAGACCAAGACCAAGAGAGGGGCAACGTGAAGACCAAGACCAAGAGAGGCAACGTGAAGACCAAGACCAAGAGGGGCAACGTGAAGACCAAGACCAAGAGAGGCAACGTGAAGACCAAGACCAAGACCAAGAGAGGGGCAACATGAAGACGAAGACCAAGAGAGGCAACGTGAAGACCAAGACCAAGATGAGCAACGTGAAGACCAAGACCAAGAGAGGCAACGTGAAGACCAAGACCAAGACCAAGAGAGGGGCAACATGAAGACCAAGACCAAGAAAGGGGCAACGTGAAGACCAGGACCAAGAGGGGCAACGTGAAGACCAAGACCAAGAGAGGCAACGTGAAGACCAAGACCAAGACCAAGAGAGGGGCAACATGAAGACCAAGACCAAGAGAGGCAACGTGAAGACCAAGACCAAGATGAGCAACGTGAAGACCAAGACCAAGAGAGGCAACGTGACGACCAAGACCAAGACCAAGAGAGGGGCAACATGAAGACCAAGACCAAGAGAGGGGCAACGTGAAGACCAGGACCAAGAGGGGCAACGTGAAGACCAAGACCAAGAGAGGCAACGTGAAGACCAAGACCAAGAGGGGCAACGTGAAGACCAAGACCAAGAGAGGGGCAACGTGAAGACCAAGACCAAGAGAGGCAACGTGAAGACCAAGACCAAGAGGGGCAACGTGAAGACCAAAACCAAGAGAGAGGCAACGTGAAGACCAAGACCAAGAGAGGGACAACGTGAAGACCAAGACCAAGAGAGGCAACGTGAAGACCAAGACCAAGACCAAGAGGGGCAACGTGAAGACCAAGACCAAGAGAGGGGCAACGTGAAGACCAAGACCAAGAGAGGCAACGTGAAGACCAAGACCAAGAGGGGCAACGTGAAGACCAAGACCAAGAGAGGCAACGTGAAGACCAAGACCAAGACCAAGAGAGGGGCAACATGAAGACCAAGACCAAGAGAGGCAACGTGAAGACCAAGACCAAGATGAGCAACGTGAAGACCAAGACCAAGAGAGGCAACGTGAAGACCAAGACCAAGAGAGAGGCAACGTGAAGACCAAGACCAAGAGAGGGGCAACGTGAAGACCAAGACCAAGAGAGGCAACGTGAAGACCAGGACCAAGAGGGGCAACGTGAAGACCAAGACCAAGATGAGCAACGTGAAGACCAAGACCAAGAGAGGCAACGTGAAGACCAAGACCAAGAGAGAGGCAACGTGAAGACCAAGACCAAGAGAGGGGCAACGTGAAGACCAAGACCAAGAGAGGCAACGTGAAGACCAGGACCAAGAGGGGCAACGTGAAGACCAAGACCAAGAGAGGCAACGTGAAGACCAAGACCAAAAAGGGGGCAACGTGAAGACCAAGACCAAGAGAGGCAACGTGAAGACCAAGACCAAGAGAGGCAACGTGAAGACCAAGACCAAGAGAGAGACCACGTGAAGACCAAGACCAAGAGAGGCAACTTGAAGACCAAGACCAAGAGAGGCAACGTGAAGACCAAGACCAAGAGGGGCAACGTGAAGACCAAGACCAAGAGCAAGAGGGGCAACTTGAAGACCAAGACCAAGAGAGGCAACGTGAAGACCAAGACCAAAAAGGGGGAAACGTGAAGACCAAGACCAAGAGGGGCAACGTGAAGACCAAGACCACAAGAGGGGCAACGTGAAGACCAAGACCAAGAGAGGCAACGTGAAGACCAAGACCAAGACCAAGAGAGGGGCAACATGAAGACCAAGACCAAGAGGGGCAACGTGAAGACCAAGACCAAGAGAGGGGCAACGTGAAGACCAAGACCAAGAGAGGCAACGTGAAGACCAAGACCAAGAGGGGCAACGTGAAGACCAAAACCAAGAGAGAGGCAACGTGAAGACCAAGACCAAGAGAGGGACAACGTGAAGACCAAGACCAAGAGAGGCAACGTGAAGACCAAGACCAAGACCAAGAGGGGCAACGTGAAGACCAAGACCAAGAGAGGCAACATGAAGACCAAGACCAAGAGGGGCAACGTGAAGACCAAGACCAAGAGAGGCAACGTGAAGACCAAGACCAAGACCAAGAGAGGGGCAACATGAAGACCAAGACCAAGAGAGGCAACGTGAAGACCAAGACCAAGATGAGCAACGTGAAGACCAAGACCAAGAGAGGCAACGTGAAGACCAAGACCAAGACCAAGAGAGGGGCAACATGAAGACCAAGACCAAGAGAGGGGCAACGTGAAGACCAGGACCAAGAGGGGCAACGTGAAGACCAAGACCAAGAGAGGCAACGTGAAGACCAAGACCAAGAGGGGCAACGTGAAGACCAAGACCAAGAGAGGGGCAACGTGAAGACCAAGACCAAGAGAGGCAACGTGAAGACCAAGACCAAGAGGGGCAACGTGAAGACCAAAACCAAGAGAGAGGCAACGTGAAGACCAAGGCCAAGAGAGGGACAACGTGAAGACCAGGACCAAGAGAGGCAACGAGAAGACCAAGACCAAGAGAGGGGCAACGTGAAGACCAAGACCAAGAGAGGGGCAACGTAAAGACCAAGACCAAGAGAGGCAACGTGAAGACCAAGACCAAGAGGGGCAACGTGAAGACCAAGACCAAGAGAGGCAATGTGAAGACCAAGACCTAGACCAAGAGAGGGGCAACATGAAGACCAAGACCAAGAGAGGCAACGTGAAGACCAAGACCAAGATGAGCAACGTGAAGACCAAGACCAAGAGAGGCAACGTGAAGACCAAGACCAAGAGAGAGGCAACGTGAAGACCAAGACCAAGAGAGGGGCAACGTGAAGACCAAGACCAAGAGAGGCAACGTGAAGACCAGGACCAAGAGGGGCAACGTGAAGACCAAGACCAAGAGAGGCAACGTGAAGAGCAAGACCAAAAAGGGGGCAACGTGAAGACCAAGACCAAGAGAGGCAACGTGAAGACCAAGACCAAGAGAGAGACCACGTGAAGACCAAGACCAAGAGAGGCAACGTGAAGACCAAGACCAAGAGGGGCAACGTGAAGACCAAGACCAAGAGCAAGAGGGGCAACGTGAAGACCAAGACCAAGAGAGGCAACGTGAAGACCAAGACCAAAAAGGGGGAAACGTGAAGACCAAGACCAAGAGGGGCAACGTGAAGACCAAGACCAAGAGGGGCAACGTGAAGACCAAGACCAAGAGAGGCAACGTGAAGACCAAGACCAAGACCAAGAGAGGGGCAACATGAAGACCAAGACCAAGAGGGGCAACGTGAAGACCAAGACCAAGAGAGGGGCAACGTGAAGACCAAGACCAAGAGAGGCAACGTGAAGACCAAGACCAAGAGGGGCAACGTGAAGACCAAAACCAAGAGAGAGGCAACGTGAAGACCAAGACCAAGAGAGGGACAACGTGAAGACCAAGACCAAGAGAGGCAACGTGAAGACCAAGACCAAGACCAAGAGGGGCAACGTGAAGACCAAGACCAAGAGAGGCAACGTGAAGACCAAGACCAAGAGGGGCAACGTGAAGACCAAGACCAAGAGGGGCAACGTGAAGACCAAGACCAAGAGAGGGGCAACGTGAAGACCAAGACCAAGAGAGGCAACGTGAAGACCAAGACCAAGAGGGGCAACGTGAAGACCAAAACCAAGAGAGAGGCAACGTGAAGACCAAGACCAAAGAGGGACAACGTGAAGACCAAGACCAAGAGAGGCAACGTGAAGACCAAGACCAAGAGAGGGGCAACGTGAAGACCAAGACCAAGAGAGGGGCAACGTAAAGACCAAGACCAAGAGAGGCAACGTGAAGACCAAGACCAAGAGGGGCAACGTGAAGACCAAGACCAAGAGAGGCAATGTGAAGACCAAGACCTAGACCAAGAGAGGGGCAACATGAAGACCAAGACCAAGAGAGGCAACGTGAAGACCAAGACCAAGATGAGCAACGTGAAGACCAAGACCAAGAGAGGCAACGTGAAGACCAAGACCAAGAGAGAGGCAACGTGAAGACCAAGACCAAGAGAGGGGCAACGTGAAGACCAAGACCAAGAGAGGCAACGTGAAGACCAGGACCAAGAGGGGCAACGTGAAGACCAAGACCAAGAGAGGCAACGTGAAGAGCAAGACCAAAAAGGGGGCAACGTGAAGACCAAGACCAAGAGAGGCAACGTGAAGACCAAGACCAAGAGAGAGACCACGTGAAGACCAAGACCAAGAGAGGCAACGTGAAGACCAAGACCAAGAGGGGCAACGTGAAGACCAAGACCAAGAGCAAGAGGGCAACGTGAAGACCAAGACCAAGAGAGGCAACGTGAAGACCAAGACCAAAAAGGGGGAAACGTGAAGACCAAGACCAAGAGGGGCAACGTGAAGACCAAGACCAAGAGGGGCAACGTGAAGACCAAGACCAAGAGAGGCAACGTGAAGACCAAGACCAAAGAGGGGCAACATGAAGACCAAGACCAAGAGGGGCAACGTGAAGACCAAGACCAAGAGAGGGGCAACGTGAAGACCAAGACCAAGAGAGGCAACGTGAAGACCAAGACCAAGAGGGGCAAACGTGAAGACCAAGACCAAAGAGAGGCAACGTGAAGACCAAGACCAAGAGAGGGCAACGTGAAGACCAAGACCAAGAGAGGCAACGTGAAGACCAAGACCAAGACCAAGAGGGGCAACGTGAAGACCAAGACCAAGAGAGGCAACGTGAAGACCAAGACCAAGAGGGGCAACGTTAAGACCAAGACCAAGAGAGGCAACGTGAAGACCAAGACCAATACCAAGAGAGGGGCAACATGAAGACCAAGACCAAGAGAGGCAACGTGAAGACCAAGACCAAGATGAGCAACGTGAAGACCAAGACCAAGAGAGGCAACGTGAAGACCAAGACCAAGACCAAGACAAGAGAGGCAACGTGAAGACCAAGACCAAGAGGGGAAACGTGAAGACCAAGACCAAGAGAGGGGCAACGTGAAGACCAAGACCAAGAGAGGCAACGTGAAGACCAAGACCAAGAGGGGCAACGTGAAGACCAAAACCAAGAGAGAGGCAACGTGAAGACCAAGACCAAGAGAGGGACAACGTGAAGACCAAGACCAAGAGAGGCAACGTGAAGACCAAGACCAATACCAAGAGGGGCAACGTGAAGACCAAGACCAAGAGAGGCAACTTGAAGACCAAGACCAAGAGAGGCAACGTGAAGACCAAGACCAAGAGGGGCAACGTGAAGACCAAGACCAAGAGGGGCAACGTGAAGACCAAGACCAAGAGAGGGGCAACGTGAAGACCAAGACCAAGAGAGGCAACGTGAAGACCAAGACCAAGAGAGAGGCAATGTGAAGACCAAGACCAAGAGAGGGGCAACATGAAGACCAAGACCAAGAGAGAGGCAACGTGAAGACCAAGACCAAGAGAGGGGCAACATGAAGACCAAGACCAAGAGAGGCAACGTGAAGACCAAGACCAAGAGAGAGGCAACGTGAAGACCAAGACCAAGAGAGGCAACGTGAAGACCAAGACCAAGAGAGAGGCAACGTGAAGACCAAGACCAAGAGAGGGGTAACATGAAGACCAAGACCAAGAGAGAGGCAACGTGAAGACCAAGACCAAGAGGGGCAACGCGAAAACCAAGACCAAGAGAGGCAACGTGAAGACCAAGACCAAGAGAGGCAACGTGAAGACCAAGACCAAGAGGGGCAACGTGAAGACCAAGACCAAGAGAGGGGCAACC
>NC_088407.1:10461265-10471265 GCF_034236695.1 Oncorhynchus nerka
CACATCCTGTTTGATCCACACCTGCTGCAGTCACTGTAAACTAGCCAACAACTAAGCTAGCAAGCTAAACTGTGAGAGAACTACAGCTCGCTATTGAGCAGTGACCTGTTTTTGTAAAAACACTCCCATTCATGAAGACAAAGTGTGATTGGTTGATTCCACCGTCACTCCAAAATGTTGCCCTAATACAGTTGAATGGCAGATGCCTTTGTCTATCATCTGATGGCCTAGCCAATTGTTGACTTAGCGAGTTAAATTAATCTCCCTGGAGACCAGCAAAGAAAAATCCTGATAGGATATTTTTTCCTCTTCAGTGTTAATCCGTTCCAACAAAAACTGAAGAGATTTAATCAGAGCATAATTGAAAATGATAATATAATTATCATTATTATAATAATTATTTGATAAATCCTTATCCCCTCTCTGAAGGCATAGATGGTAATCATTTATAGAGTGGCTCCATTTTTGTGTCAGTATGTTGTTCTGAAATATGAACGCAGAAATACTGGACATTTTCAACTCTTATTGTGGTGGTGACAAGACAAAATTACAATCATGGTTTTGAATTGGACATTTTCCTGGTCTCGGCCTTCACTCGGTCTCAAACCACCTTATTCCCCTTCCGGTCTGGGTCTTGACTCGGTCCCCTTGTTCCCCTCCCGGTCTTGGTCTTGTCTCGGTCCCCTTGTTCCCCTCCCGGTCTCGGTCTTGTCTCGGTCCCCTTGTCTCGGTCCCCTTGTCTCGGTCCCCTTGTTCCCCTCCCGGTCTTGGTCTTGTCTCGGTCCCCTTGTCTTGGTCTTGACTCGGTCCCCTTGTTCCCCTCCCGGTCTTGGTCTTGTCTCGGTCCCCTTGTCTCGGTCCCCTTGACTCGGTCCCCTTGTTCCCCTCCCGGTCTTGGTCTTGACTCGGTCCCCTTGTCTCGGTCCCCTTGACTCGGTCCCCTTGGTCCCCTTGTTCCCCTTCCGCTCTTGGTCTTGACTCGGTCCCCTTGTTCCCCTCCCGGTCTTGGTCTTGTCTCGGTCCCCTTGACTCGGTCCCCTTGTTCCCCTCCCGGTCTTGGTCTTGTCTCGGTCCCCTTGACTCGGTCCCCTTGTCTCGATCCCCTTGACTCGGTCCCCTTGTTCCCCTTCCGGTCTTGGTCTTGACTCGGTCCCCTTGTTCCCCTCCCGGTCTTGGTCTTGTCTCGGTCCCCTTGACTCGGTCCCCTTGTCTCGGTCCCCTTGACTCGGTCCCCTTGACTCAGTCCCATTGATTCGGTCCCCTTGTTCCCCTCCCGGTCTTGGTCTTGACTCGGTCCCCTTGTTCCCCTCCCGGTAGGGTTAAGAAGTCCCGTCATTGAATTTAAGGGGCCTAAACCATGAAAAACAGCCCGACCATTATTCCTCCTCCACCTAACTTTACTGTTGACACTTTGCATTGGGGCAGGAAGTGTTCTCCTGGCATCCGCCAAACCCAGATTTGTCAGTTGGACTGCCAGATGGTGAAGCGTGAATCATCACTCCAGAGAACGTGATTCCACTGCTCGACAGTCTAAAGGGAGCTTTACACCACTCTAGCCGATGCTTGGTATTGCACATGGTGATCTTAGACTTGTGTGCGGCTGCTTGGCCATGGAAACCAACTTACAATTGACCGTGCTCAGCTCTAGCAGGGCAAAAATTTGACGAACTAACTTGTTGATGGGTGGCATCCTATGACGGTGCCACATTGAAAGTGACTGAGCTCTTCAGTATGGGCCATTCTACTGCTAATGTTTGTCTATGGAGATTGCCTGGCCATGTGGTCGATTTTATACGCCTGTCAGCAACTAGTGTTGCTGAAATTTGCAGAATCCACTCATTTGAAGGGGTGTCCACATACTTTTGTGTATATAGTGAAGATTCAAATGTCAATAATGTGTCCAAAGTAAAGTCCAAAGTAGAACAGACTGCTATATTTCTCTGTGGCCTCAGTTGAGGTGAGGGGAGTCAGGGGTATGTGTCCTCAGTTGAGGTGAGTCAGAGGTCTGTGGCCTCAGTTGAGGTGAGGGGAGTCAGGGGTCTGTGGCCTCAGTTGAGGTGAGGGGAGTCAGGGGTCTGTGGCCTCAGTTGAGGTGAGGGGAGTCAGGGGTCTGTGTCCTCAGTTGAGGTGAGTCAGAGGTATGTGGCCTCAGTTGAGGTGAGGGGAGTCAGGGGTCTGTGGCCTCAGTTGAGGTGAGGGGAGTCAGGGGTCTGTGTCCTCAGTTGAGGTGAGTCAGAGGTCTGTGGCCTCAGTTGAGGTGAGGGAAGTCAGGGGTCTGTGGCCTTAGTTGAGGTGAGGGGAGTCAGGGGTCTGTGTCCTCAGTTGAGGTGAGGGGAGTCAGGGGTCTGTGTCCTCAGTTGAGGTGAGGTGAGTCAGAGGTCTGTGGCCTCAGTTGAGGTGAGGGGAGTCAGGGGTCTGTGGCCTCAGTTGAGGTGAGGGGAGTCAGGGGTCTGTGGCCTCAGTTGAGGTGAGGGGAGTCAGGGGTCTGTGTCCTCAGTTGAGGTGAGTCAGAGGTCTGTGGCCTCAGTTGAGGTGAGGGGAGTCAGGGGTCTGTGGCCTCAGTTGAGGTGAGGGGAGTCAGGGGTCTGTGGCCTCAGTTGAGGTGAGGGGAGTCAGGGGCCTGTGGCCTCAGTTGAGGTGAGGGGAGTCAGGGGTCTGTGTCCTCAGTTGAGGTGAGTGAGAGGTCTGTGGCCTCAGTTGAGGTGAGGGGAGTCAGGGGTCTGTGGCCTCAGTTGAGGTGAGGGGAGTCAGGGGTCTGTGTCCTTAGTTGAGGTGAGGGGAGTCAGGGGTCTGTGTCCTTAGTTGAGGTGAGGTGAGTCAGAGGTCTGTGGCCTCAGTTGAGGTGAGGGGAGTCAGGGGTCTGTGGCCTCAGTTGAGGTGAGGGGAGTCAGGGGTATGTGGCCTCAGTTGAGGTGAGGGGAGTCTGGGGTCTGTGTCCTCAGTTGAGGTAAGTCAGAGGTCTGTGGCCTCAGTTGAGGTGAGGGGAGTCAGGGGTCTGTGGCCTCAGTTGAGGTGAGGGGAGTCAGGGGTCTGTGGCCTCAGTTGAGGTGAGGGGAGTCAGGGGTCTGTGGCCTCAGTTGAGGTGAGGGGAGTCAGGGGTCTGTGTCCTCAGTTGAGGTGAGTCAGAGGTCTGTGGCCTCAGTTGAGGTGAGGGGAGTCAGGGGTCTGTGGCCTCAGTTGAGGTGAGGGGAGTCAGGGGTCTGTGGCCTCAGTTGAGGGGAGGGGAGTCAGGGGTCTGTGGCCTCAGTTGAGGTGAGGGGAGTCAGGGGTCTGTGGCCTCAGTTGAGGTGAGAGGAGTCAGGGGTCTGTGGCCTCAGTTGAGGTGAGGGGAGTCAGGGGTCGTTGGCCTCAGTTGAGGTGAGGGGAGTCAGGGGTCTCTGGCCTCAGTTGAGGTGAGGGGAGTCAGGGGTCTGTGGCCTCAGTTGAGGGGAGTCAGGGGTCGTTGGCCTCAGTTGAGGTGAGGGGAGTCAGGGGTCTGTGGCCTCAGTTGAGGTGAGGGGAGTCAGGGGTCTGTGGCCTCAGTTGAGGTGAGGGGAGTCAGGGGTCTGTGTCCTCAGTTGAGGTGAGTCAGAGGTCTGTGGCCTCAGTTGAGGTGAGGGGAGTCAGGGGTCTGTGGCCTCAGTTGAGGTGAGGGGAGTCAGGGGTCTGTGGCCTCAGTTGAGGGGAGGGGAGTCAGGGGTCTGTGGCCTCAGTTGAGGTGAGGGGAGTCAGGGGTCTGTGGCCTCAGTTGAGGTGAGAGGAGTCAGGGGTCTGTGGCCTCAGTTGAGGTGAGGGGAGTCAGGGGTCGTTGGCCTCAGTTGAGGTGAGGGGAGTCAGGGGTCTCTGGCCTCAGTTGAGGTGAGGGGAGTCAGGGGTCTGTGGCCTCAGTTGAGGGGAGTCAGGGGTCGTTGGCCTCAGTTGAGGTGAGGGGAGTCAGGGGTCTGTGGCCTCAGTTGAGGTGAGGGGAGTCAGGGGTCTGTGGCCTCAGTTGAGGAGGATTGGGAGAAGGATATGGATATCTCTCCTGATACGACAGCAGCTGGTGACGTCTCAATTTACAATCTAGAGGAGATAAATGTGATCCTGGATCAGACTTCTGTCAAAATCTGTCAAATTGGCGGATGTTTTTGATGTTGATAAGTTTGTGAGGTCAGCTGTGGTGTTACAGAAGACGGTGGGGTTAGACCAGTTGAGTGTGAAGAAGCGTTTCCACTTGAGGGAATGTGTTACTGCTGTCATGGCAACAAAGGGTGGCGGGAAACGTGGTCAGGTTAAGAGAAAATAAAAACGATGATGATGATCATGCTTCACAGGGTGTCTTTTTTCTCTTTGTCTGGTTTCTCTGTGGTTTCTTCTGCTTTTCTTTTATCTTTTCTAAATGGAGGTACTAAGGGGAGGTTCTCTCAATATTAATGTGGGAAGGGACAGGAATAGGAGGGGGAGGGACAGGAATAGGAGGGGGAGGGACAGGAATAGGAGGGGGAGGGACAGGAATAGGAGGGGGAGGGACAGGAATAAGAGGGGGAGGGACAGGAATAAGAGGCGAAGAGAGAGGATGTGGATAATGAGGTTGACTTCTACAGGAGATACATAGTGATGAGGATAATGAGGTTGACTTCTACAGGAGATACATAGTGATGTGGATAATGAGGTTGACTTCTACAGGAGATACATAGTGATGAGGATAATGAGGTTGACTTCTACAGGAGATACATAGTGATGAGGATAATGAGGTTGACTTCTACAGGAGATACATAGTGATGAGGATAATGAGGTTGACTTCTACAGGAGATACATAGTGATGAGGATAATGAGGTTGACTTCTACAGGAGATACATAGTGATGAGGATAATGAGGTTGACTTCTACAGGAGATACATAGTGATGAGACTAATGAGGTGGACTTGGGTATGTGGTGGGAGGGGCAGCATGTACTCAGTCACGGTACTAATTTCAGTGCTGGGGTGGCCATCTTGTTTTCCTCAGGCTTAGGCGTGACTGTGGTATCTACAACAGAGATTGTCACGGGTCGGGTTTTATTGGTCAAGGTGGATGTTATGTGTTGTTTTGTTTTGAATGTTTCTGCTCCTAATGAGGGTACAGAGCGTATTGCTGTATTTGATCAAATCAAGGAAACCTGAAGACAGTCTGACCAAGAGGGGTGTATGGTTTTAGGGGGGCTGGAACAGTCTGATCAAGAGGGGTGTATGGTTTTAGGGAGGGACTGGAACTGTGTGATCAAGAGGGGTGTATGGTTTTAGGGGGGGGGGGGGCTGGAACAGTCTGATCAAGAGGGGTGTATGGTTTTAGGGAGGGACTGGAACTGTGTGATCAAGAGGGGTGTATGGTTTTAGGGGGGGGGCTGGAACAGTCTGATCAAGAGGGGTGTATGTTTTTAGGGAGGGACTGGAACTGTACAGTGGATTTTACTGTTGATCGCACTGCTGAAGAACCTCACCTATGGTCAGCTACCTGCCTGTCTGGTCTATTAACTGAGTTTGAGCTTTCTGATGTGTGGAGAGTAAGGTATGCTAAAGTTAGGCAGTACACATGGTTAAAGGTTAATGAAGGTCGTGTCAGTGCCAGGTTGGAAGGTTAGACAGGTTGTATGTATCTGATCACTACTGTAGTAGGGTGGGAAGGTTAGACAGGTTGTATGTATCTGATCACTACTGTAGTAGGGTTGGGAGGTTAGACAGGTTGTATGTATCTGATCACTACTGTAGTAGGGTTGGAAGGTTAGACAGGTTGTATGTATCTGATCACTACTGTAGTAGGGTTGGAAGGTTAGACAGGAGGTATGTATCTGATCACTACTGTAGTAGGGTTGGAAGGTTAGACAGGTGGTATGTATCTGATCACTACTGTAGTAGGGTGGGAAGGTTAGACAGGTTGTATGTATCTGATCACTACTGTAGTAGAGTTGGAAGGTTAGACAGGTTGTATGTATCTGATCACTACTGTAGTAGGGTTGGAAGGTTAGACAGGTTGTATGTATCTGATCACTACTGTAGTAGGGTTGGGAGGTTAGACAGGTTGTATGTATCTGATCACTACTGTAGTAGGGTTGGGAGGTTAGACAGGTTGTATGTATCTGATCACTACTGTAGTAGGGTTGGGAGGTTAGACAGGTGGTATGTATCTGATCACTACTGTAGTAGGGTTGGACAGTTAGACAGGTTGTATCTGATCACTACTGTAGTAGGGTTGGAAGGTTAGACAGGTTGTATGTATCTGATCACTACTGTAGTAGAGTTGGAAGGTTAGACATTACTCCTGTGGGTTTCTCTGATCACCATAATGTGTCTGTTGATATTCACTTGTCCACGAAGGTCGTCATCTTATTGGCATTTTAATGTTAAATTGTTACATGCTGTCCTGTTTTGTGAAAAGATTTTGTTGTTTTGGGGGAAATGGATGGTTACTAAATGGGCAATTGTGTGTCCCTGACACAATGGTGGGAGGTTGGGAAGGCCCAAATACGACATCAACATCAAGTCTATTGAATTGAAGTTGTTCACTCAGAATGACCCCCAGACAAATCATGAATTTACAGGACAAGAGACATGAACTGAGGTGGTTTCTACATGAGAGAGAGAAGGGTGTCTTGATTAGGTCTGGCTCTGACATTTTGGCTCTGAGCGTTTTTTTCTAAAGACTAGGACAGTCGACATTGCAACGTAAACAGATGGTCGGCCTTCGTCTCCCTGAAGGGAAGGTGACCACGGATGACAGTGAAATGGCCAACATGCTGTGGATTTCTACTCTTCCCTCTATAAGGCGGAGGATTGTGATTCTCTGTGTACTGAACAGTTGTTACATGGACTTCTTCAATTGGCCCTGAACAGAGAGTCGCCTTGGACTCTGACTTTACTCTGCAGGAGCTGTCCACAGCCGTTACAAAGTTGAGCCCTGAGCAGAGAGTCGCCTTGGAGTCTGACTTCACCCTGCGGGAAGCTGTCCACAGCAGTTACACAGCTCTCATCAGGCCGAGCCCCTGGCATCGATGGTTTACCATCTGAGTTTTATAAGCACTTTTGGGGGTCTGTTTGGGGGGGGGTTATGAAGTGGTGTGCGAATCTTTTCATGAGGGTTCTCTTCCTGTGTCCTGTCAACGTGTTCTGCTTTCATTGTTGCCAAAAAAAGGGGGATTTGTCTCTTTTATAAAAATTGGCGACCTGTTGCATTGATGTGTGCAGAATCTAAAATTATATCTAAGTGTCTCTCAAACAGGTTGAAAGAACATCTGGGGCTGTTGATCCACAAGGTCCAGTCTGACTGTGGATCTGAACGTTCTATAGTTGAGAACTTCCTCAGCTAGAGTCAATTGGGGAAAGAATGAATCGCTGTGAGCAGGTCAGCTTCAGATAGGGTCATCTCCATGTGTACCAGGGGGATTCAGATAGGGTCATCTCCACGGTTACCAGGGGGATTCAGATAGGGTCATCTCCACGGTTACCATGGGGATTCAGATAGGGTCATCTCCACGGGTACCAGGGGGATTCAGATAGGGTCATCTCCACGGTTACCAGGGGGATTCAGATAGGGTCATCTCCACGGTTACCAGGGGGATTCAGATAGGGTCATCTCCACGGTTACCAGGGGGATTCAGATAGGGTCCGCTCCACGGTTACCAGGGGGATTCAGATAGGGTCCACTCCACGGTTACCAGGGGGGCTTCAGATAGGATCCGCTCCATGGTTACCAGATGGATTCAGATAGGATCCACTCCTCGGTTACCAGGGGGGCTTCAGATAGGATCCGCTCCATGGTTAGCAGGGGGATTCAGATAGGATCCGCTCCACGGTTACCAGGGGGATTCAGATAGGATCCGCTCCACGGTTACCAGGGGGGCTTCAGATAGGATCCGCTCCATGGTTACCAGGGGGCTTCAGATAGGATCCACTCCACGGTTACCAGGGGGGCTTCAGATAGGATCCGCTCCATGGTTACCAGGGGAGATTCAGTGGGGCAGAGATGGGATGAAGACTTCGATTTTTTTCAGGGGCTCTGATGTCTTTCAAAAGTATAACTGGAAGGGTACAGTGGAGAAGGTGTGTGTCAGATTGTCAAGGTGGAAATGGGTGCTACAACAGCTGTCTTAAAGGGGAAGGGTGCTGGTAGCCAATCATCTAGCTGCATCTACCCTGTGGCACAGACTAATGATTTTAAAGCCACCAGATACAAGAGCTTCACAGGACCCTTGTTCATTTCTTCTGGTCTGGACCAGATTGGATTACAGCTCCGTGTCTGCCACTGCACGAGGACAAGGCCTGGTGGACATTTCCTCCAGGATCATGGCTTTCCAGCTTCAAGCAGCCCAGAGACTGTTGTACAGTGACGGTTCTAGCTGGGTCGACACAGCCTACACACTGATGAGGAGAGCAGGCTGTTTGGGCTTAGACAAGCACATTTTCCTCTTAAAGCTAGAGGGGGGTGATTTGTCTGGCCTGACCCAATTTTATGAGTCTGTTATGCAGGAGAGTTTTCAACTTGTCCCGTAAGGCCGGCACGCCACCAGGGATGTGGCTTTTTGAAGAGCCTCTTTTTCACAGCACTGCCATCCAGTCCCGTGCTCTGGGTTCATTCAGACTACGTTCATGTCTGGTAGGCGTGGGGTGTACCAAGCTGAGTCATCTGATGCGGAGCAGGAGCAGATCGTTGGAGGAGCTGGGAGAAAGAGCAGGAATCTCGCCTTCTGAGAAAGGTCGTAGCTGAGGTCTGTGATTCCTTGCCAGTACTTCATCTGCAGTATGTGACTGATACTTCCAACTCTGATCAATGGTTGGAGGGTCTGGATGATGTGTTCCCTGTGCTGCATGTTAGTGCTGCGGTGGGGGCATTAGAGGAGGATGGAGGGTCTGGATGATGTGTTCCCTGTGCTGCATGTTAGTGCTGCGATGGGGGCATTAGAGGAGGACGGAGGGTCTGGATGATGTGTTCCCTGTGCTGCATGTTAGTGCTGCGATGGGGGCATTAGAGGAGGACGGAGGGTCTGGATGATGTGTTCCCTGCTCTGAATGTTAGTGCTGCGGTGGGGGTATTAGAGGAGGACGGAGGGTCTGGATGATGTGTTCCCTGTGCTGCATGTTAGTGCTGTGATGGGGGCATTAGAGGAGGACGGAGGGTCTGGATGATGTGTTCCCTGTGCTGCATGTTAGTGCTGCGATGGGGGCATTAGAGGAGGACGGAGGGTCTGGATGATGTGTTCCCTGTGCTGCATGTTAGTGCTGTGATGGGGGCATTAGAGGAGGACGGAGGGTCTGGATGATGTGTTCCCTGTGCTGCATGTTAGTGCTGCGATGGGGGCATTAGAGGAGGACGTGGGGATACTACTTTCCTTCCATAACCCGGACCTGGGAGTGTTCAAGGAGGTGGGAAAGAAACTCATTTACATAATATGTGTAAAAGTGTCCCGTGCTTCTTCCTTGGAAGGGGTCAAATCGACTAGGTGGACGGGTGTGTTGGGTTCAGGTGCCTCCCCAAAAGGCTGTAGGTGGTCATTATACAAACTGCCTATTGATAAGAGGACAGCTGATCTCCAATGGGGGATAATACATGGAGCTATAGCCACCAACATGCATCTGGTACACCTGGATCCTACTGTTGGGGAGGGGTGTCCATTCTGTGTCTGGTACACCTGGATCCTACTGTTGGGGAGGGGTGTCCATTCTGTGTCTGGTACACCTGGATCCTACTGTTGGGGAGGGTGTCCATTCTGTGTCTGGTACACCTGGATCCTACTGTTGGGGAGGGGTGTCCATTCTGTATCTGGTACACCTGGACCCTACTGTTGGGGAGGGGTGTCCAATATGCATCTGATACACCTGGATCCTATTGTTGGGGGTGGGGTCCAATATGCATCTGGTACACCTGGATCCTACTGTTGGGGAGGGGTGTCCAATATGCATCTGGTACACCTGGATCCTCCTGTTGGGGAGGGGTGTCCAATATGCATCTGATACACCTGGATCCTATTGTTGGGGGGGTGGGGTCCAATATGCATCTGGTACACCTGGATC
>NC_088407.1:10483634-10498634 GCF_034236695.1 Oncorhynchus nerka
GGACAGATAACACCCCAACCCTAGCCCTGTACCCCACCCAGGACAGATAACACCCCAACCCTACCCCTGTACCCCACCCAGGACAGATAACACCCCAACCCTACCCTGTACACCAGCCACCCAGGACAGACAACACCCCAACCTTACCCCTGTACCCCAGCCAGGACAGATAACACCCCAACCCTACCCCTGTACCCCAGCCACCCAGGACAGAAAAACCCCAACCTTACCCTTGTACCCCACCCAGGACATATACACCCCAACCCTACCCCTGTACCCCACCCAGGACATATACACTCAACCTTAACCCTGTACCCCACCCAGGACAGATTACACCCCAACCCTACCCCTGTACCCCACCCAGGACATATACACCCCAACCCTACCATGTAAAATTCTGCACCCAGGACAGATAACACCCAGACCCTACCCCTGTACCCCAGCCTGGACAGACAACACCCCAACCCTACCCCTGTACCCACCCAGGACAGATAACACCCCAACCCTACCCCTGTGCCCCAGCCACCAGGACAGAAAAACCCCAACCTTACCCTTGTACCCCACCCAGGACATATGCACACCCCAACCCTACCCCTATGCCCACCCAGGACATATACCTCAACCTTAACCCTGTGCCCCACCCAGGACATATACACCCCAACCCTACCATGTACCCACAGGACAGATAACACCCAGACCCCTACCCCTGTACCCCAGCCACCCAGGACAGACAACACCCCAACCCTACCCTGTACCCCACCAGGACAGATAACACCCCAACCCTACCCCTGTACCCCATTTGGGACAGATAACACCCCAACCCTACCCCTGTACCCCACCCAGGACATATACACCCCAACCCTACCCTGTGCCCCACCCAGGACAGATAACACACAACCCTACCCCTGTATGCCACCCAGGACAGATAACACCCCAACCCTACCCCTGTGTACCCCACCCAGGACATATACACCCCAACCCTACCCATAGCACCCCACCAGGACAGATAACACCCAACCCCTACCCCTGTCAGCCACCCAGGACAGATAACACCCCAACCCTACCCCTGTACCCCAACCAGGACAGATAACACCCCAACCCTACCCACCCAGGACAGACAACACCCCAACCCTACCCCACCCAGGACAGACAACACTAACCCTACCCCACCCAGGACAGACAACACCCCAACCCTACCCCACCCAGGACAGACAACACTTCAACCCTACCCCACCCAGGACAGACAACACCCCAACCCTACCCCACCCAGACAGACAACACCCCAACCCTACCCCACCCAGGACAACAACACCCCAACCCACTTGCCCAGCCTCAGGACAGACAACACCCCAACCCTACCCCACCCGACAGACAACACCCAATCCTACCCTGTACAGACACCTGTTCCTTAGGGCTGGGTGATAGGGCTAAAAATAATATGAAATAAAACATTCAGAGGTTTGGACGATTCACAATATATTCTAGATTTTCTCTTAACAAATTAAAAGAACAAGACATAATTCTTCATTGAATTTTTCTTTATCAAAATAGAAAAATGACAACACTAATGAACAACACAAATGAACAACACTAATGAACAACACAAATGAACAACACAAATGAACAACACAAATGAATAACACAAATGAATAACACAAATGAACAACACTAATGAACAACACAAATAACAACACTAATGAACAACACAAATGAACAACACAAATGAATAACACAAATGAACAACACTAATGAACAACACAAATGAACAACACAAATGAATAACACAAATGAATAACACTAATGAACAACACTAATGAACAACACAAATGAATAACACTAATGAACAACACTAATGAACAACACAAATGAACAACACAAATGAATAACACAAATGAACAACACTAATGAACAACACAAATGAACAACACAAATGAATAACACTAATGAATAACACTAATGAATAACACAAATGAACAACACTAATGAACAACACAAATGAACAACACAAATGAATAACACAATGAATAACACTAATGAACAGCACAAATGAACAACACAAATGAACACAATGAATAACACAAATGAACAAACAAATGAACAACACAAACACAATGAACAACACAAATCGAGACAACACAAATGAACAACACAAATGAATAACACTTCTTGCCAGGCTGTAAGCCATTGTATATAAATCAAATAAAAAATGAAAAGTATTAAAAAATGTATCCTAACAAGAATTTGCACAATAATAAATAAATAAAATAAATAAATAAATAAAAGATCTTCCTTTGCTTTGTTCTTCACAAGTTTCGGCTTAGAACACAAGCCTGTCTACTGACTCTGGCTTGAGGCATGCCTGTCATGATGTCACAATGTTCCCACCTGTGTTAAAGACCCTCTCTGGTACTTTTTAGAAGCTTTGGGATGTTGGCCTCATGGAGTCTCCCACCACTCTAGTGGGTGTTTATCTGGGTAGCTTGACAACTCAGTACTGATGTTGTCCTCATGGAGTCTCTAGTGGGTGTTTATATGGGTAGCTTGACAACTCAGTTCTGATGTTGTCCTCATGGAGTCTCTAGTGGGTGTTTATATGGGTAGCTTGACAACTCAGTTCTGATGTTGTCCTCATGGAGTCTCCAGTGGGTGTTTATCTGGGTAGCTTGACAACTCAGTTCTGATGTTGTCCTCATGGAGTCTCCAGTGGGTGTTTATCTGGGTAGCTTGACAACTCAGTTCTGATGTTGTCCTCATGGAGTCTCCAGTGGGTGTTTATCTGGGTAGCTTGACAACTCAGTTCTGATGTTGTCCTCATGGAGTCTCCAGTGGGTGTTTATCTGGGTAGCTTGACAACTCAGTTCTGATGTTGTCCTCATGGAAGTCTCCAGTGGGTGTTTATCTGGGTAGCTTGACAACTCAGTACTGATGTTGTCCTCATGGAAGTCTCTAGTGGGTGTTTATATGGGTAGCTTGATAACTCAGTTCTGATGCTCCCATTGGAGTCTCCAGTAGGTGTTTATCTGGGTAGCTTGACAACTCAGTTCTGATGTTGTCCTCATGGAAGTCTCCAGTGGGTGTTTATCTGGGTAGCTTGACAACTCAGTTCCGATGTTGTCCTCATGGAGTCTCCAGTGGGTGTTTATCTGGGCTAGCTTCGACTCAGTTCTGATGTTGTCCTCATGGAGTCTCAGTGGGTGTTTATCTGGGTAGCAAACAACTCAATTCGGGATGTGTCCCTCATGAATCTTCCAGCTGGTGCTCTATCTGGGTAGCTTGACAACTCAGTTCTGATGTTGTCCTCATGGAATCTCCAGTTGGTGTTTATCTGGGTAGCTTGACAACTCAGTTCCCGATGTTGTCCTCCTCCTGACTGTGGGCCAGACAGCTGTCTTCTTGAAGAAGCTTGGAAGTGTTTTCTTTCCTTCTTAGACACAGGTTCAATTTCTTCTTTGTGGTGTACAGGGTGGCGTGTGCTTTCCTCAGCTAGCAGAGACTTCAGCTCTAAAACAGCTCTTTGTTGATGCTCTCAATCTTGTCATCTGCTATACATGTGGTCCTGAACCCGGGGATCCACCAGTAATTGTCGTTGAGATACTGTGGCACTTTTGATTTTCTTTGCCTGCAGGAGGCTGCTGTTGAACAGGTTTATCACATGCTTGAGGTAGGAGATGCTAACTTAGATTCTCCACAGACAGCATGGTGAATTCCTGTAGTGGGCCTGTGGCTTTGTTCATTGACTCCAACAAGTTGATATATCTGATAGTTGAGGCACCAGGTGCTTCGCTTTTCTTCTCTGAGTCCAGGATCTGTGCTATGGCCTTTTCTTGTTCCAGGATTCTAAGAAGAAAATATTCTAGACAGAAAGGATTCTAAGAAAGAAAGGATTCTAAGAAGGAAAGGATTCTAAAGTAAAAGGATTCTAAGAGAAAAGTTCTAAGAAGGAAAGGATTCTAAGAGGAAAGGTTTCTAAGAAAGAAAGGTATCTAAGAACGACATCATTTTCAATAATGTAGTCTATTCAGTTGACCTGTCAAGCCCGACCTGACCCCTCCCTCCCCACCCCACCGTCTTTTCTGTGTTTATGAATGTTTGACCACTATTTGTTTGAATATGTAATTTATATATCATTTTATATAATTTTAATTGAAAATGTATTAATTTAGTTAATTTGTTGTTATAATTCAAACAGCCTGTGGTTCTTTGCTATTGGATTGGCAGAATGACACAACTACTGTTTTCCATTAGCCTGCAGCTGGCCTGAACATCACTATTTTGTTATTGGATTGGCAGAACGACACAACTACTAACACATTAGTCTACAGCTGGCCTGAACATCACTATTTGTTATTGGATTGGCAGAACAACACAACTACTAACACATTAGCCTACAGCTGGCCTGAACATCACTATTTGTTATTGGATTGGCAGAGCGACACAACTACTAACACATTGAGTCACATCACATCACTATTTGTTATTGGATTGGCAGAACAACACAACTACTAACACATTAGCCTACAGCTGGCCTGAACATCACTATTTGTTATTGGATTGGCAAACAACACAACTACTAACACACATTAGCCTACAGCTGGCCTGAACATCACTATTTGTTATTGGATTGGCAGAACAACACAACTACTAACACATTAGCCTACAGCTGGCCTGAACATCACTATTTGTTATTGGATTGGCAGAACAACACAACTACTAACACATTAGCCTACAGCTAGCCTGAACATCACTATTTGTTATTGGTGGATTGGCCGTTCACTACTAACACATTAGCCTACAGCTGGCCTGAACATCACTATTTGTTATTGGATTGGCAGAACGACACAACTACTAACACATTAGCCTACAGCTGGCCTGAACATCACTATTTGTTATTGGATTGGCAGAACGACACAACTACTAACACATTAGCCTACAGCTGGCCTGAACATCACTATTTGTTAGTGGATTAGCGAACGACACAACTACTAACACATTAGCCTACAGCTGGCCTGAACATCACTATTTGTTATTGGATTGGCAGAACGACACAACTACTAACACATTAGCCTACAGCTGGCCTGAACATCACTATTTGTTATTGGATTGGCAGAGCGACACAACTACTAACACATTAGCCTTCACAGCTGGCCTGAACATCACTATTTGTTATTGGATTGGCAGAGCGACACAACTACTAACACATTAGCCTACAGCTGGCCTGAACATCACTATTTCTTATTGTATTGGCAGAACGACACAACTACTAACACATTAGCCTACAGCTGGCCTGAACATCACTATTTTGAATGCACTTTAATTATCCAATGTCACACATACCGATGTCGAGGTGAAGCCTGTGGCCAAAGCACTGCAGGCCGTTCCAGTTGTTCAAGCGCAATGCTTTTATCATGTTATCGCTGTCAGGCTCATCTTCCACAATGCCAGAGAGTCTTTGAGACCCAGGCTGTTACTTCACCCGTAGGATCATCGGGAAGAAAGACGTCTGGAGGCAGACATGTTGCAATTTCCAGTAGTCATTTATGTAGTGGACTGTCAAACTTAGGTACGGCTCTGACGTTCTGCTCGAGGCGCAGATCGGCTGAGGTGGAAAAATAGAAACACTAGCCAGCTTCTCTGTCACTCTTTCGCGGCAGCAGCAGCATCACAGCAGGTGCTTCTTCAGCATTTGCTTGGCGCAGCTGATATTTGTCGCCAACTGAGCTTGGCAATTTCGCCATTCTTCACATGGGAAGAAAAAATAGGCCTATTTCAGAGAGTATTAAATCGGGCATCTTATGCCGGGAGTCAGCCGTTCAATTTCCCAGTTCCAGCTTCTCCACTGCACAAAGGAACAGGATGCCATTTATAACCCCCCACCCTAGGCTGGGGTTGACCAATCAGTAGTCCTTCCAGTACTACTGGATCAATGGCCAAATTACAAGTATCCTGCTCCAGACTCAATGTACAGAATGTAGAACACGTAGCTCTGAGTTCAGGAGTGACATTCCACAGATTCTAAACAGCTGTTGAACTGAGACCCAACTCCTATTTACAATTCCCTATTGACCATTAGTACTCTATTTAAGTTTAGTACTCTCGTCCTCTCAAATGATCAAACTCTCAAACTCTGCGTTGTGTATTTATCTTCAAAAAAAAATCTTACAACTGTACCCAGCAGCTTTTTAAAGCCTGGCTTTTCTACTGTAAAGATTGGAACCATATATTTTGCTTTGTAATAGGTCACTTCATTCATATTTCCTTCCACCTCAAACCTTTCTTGTCATAAGCGATTATGTTTGAAAAGGATGCGGCTGGTAGTTTGTTCTTAGCAGACGTTTTGGGAATCGGGCATCTGGAGGTCATTCCTCCCATTCCACCGCGTGTTTCAGTTGAAGGGGTTGGTTAGTGCTGCTGCTGGTCACGAGGAGACTGAGCTGGCGGGGTTAGTTGCGCTGTTTCGTCACGGAGAGGCTGAGCTGGCGGGGTTGGTTATGCTGCTGCTGGTCACGAGACGACGAGCTGGCGGGGTTGGTTATGCTGCTGCTTGTCACGAGAGGCTGAGCTGGCGGGTTGGTTATGCTGCTGCTGCTGTCACGAGAGGCTGAGCTGGCGTGGGGTTGCTTATGCTGCTGCTTGTTACGAGAAGCTAAGCTGGCGCGGGTTGGTTGTGCTGCTGCTGGTCACGAGAGACTGAGCTGGCGGGTTGGTATGCTGCTGCTTGTTACGAGAGGCTGAGCTGGCTGTGGTTGTGTGCTGCTGGTCACGAGAGGCTGAGCTGGCGGGGTTGGTTACTGCTGCTGGTCACGAGAGGCTGAGCTGGCGGGTTGGTTATGCTGCTGCTGGTCACGAGAGGCTGAGCTGGCGGGGCTGCTTATGCCGCCGCGTGTTGCCAGAGAGCTGAGCTGGCGGGGCTGGTTTGTGCCGCTGGTCACGAGCAGGCTGAGCTGGCGGGTTAAAGCTCATGCTGATGCTTTCACGAGAGACTGAGCTGGCTTCCCTCACGCCTCCATTGCTCGGTGTGAATCTCTTACCGCCGCCACACTTTCCGGCGCGGCTTACACTACGTCCAGGATTGCGATTGGTGGATAACCTTCTGTGAACGTGTTCTCACAGCAACTGGGAAATGATTGACGCAGCTGACAGAGAAGAGACCGTGAGATGCTGCATTTGTAAAATGTTAAAACATTATAACAGGAATCTTCCTCGATTCTTGCCATACAGTCATTTTCAATATCGCCTAAACAAAAACTTGGTATACCGCCCTGCCCTTATCTGGACCCTCACCCAACCAGTACAAAAACACTCAAAAACAGTTCTTCGGAAATGATGCCGCAATTGCCCTCTCTCCTCCCTCTCCCTCTCCCTCCCTGATCCATCAGTGGGGTGTCTGTTCTGTGGGGAGGAGAAGACAGTGCAGCATCTGTTCCAGGCTGTTTTGGGTGTTTTTGTACTGGTTGGGTGGGGTCCAGATAGGGCAGGGCGATATACCAAGTTTTTGTTTTAGAGCGATATTGAAAATGACTGTATGGCAAGAATCGAGGTTCTGTTATAATGTTTTAACATTTTACAAATGCAGCATCTCACGGTCTCTTCTCTGTCAGCCCAATGTCCAATCATTTCCCAATTGCGTGAGAACACGTTCACAGAGGTTATCCACCAATCACAATCCTAGACAAATTGTAACCACGCCAGAGAAGTGTAGCGGCGGTAAGAGTTCCACCAACATGGAACGTGAGGAAGCCAGCTCAGTCTCTCGTGAAAGCATCAGCATAAGCAACCCCGCCAGCTCAGCCTCTCGTGACCAGCAGCAGCACAACCAACCCCGCCAGCTCAGCCTCTCGTAACAAGCAGCAGCATAAGCAACCCCACCAGCTCAGCCTCTCGTGACCAGCAGCAGCATAACCAACCCCGCCAGCTCAGCCTCTCGTGACCAGCAGCAGCATAACCAACCCCGCCAGCTCAGCCTCTCGTGACCAGCAGCAGCACAACCAACCCCGCCAGCTCAGCCTCTCGTAACAAGCAGCAGCATAACCAACCCCGCCAGCTCAGTCTCTCGTGACCAGCAGCAGCACAACCAACCCCGCCAGCTTAGCCTCTCGTAACAAGCAGCAGCATAAGCAACCCCGCCAGCTCAGCCTCTCGTGACAAGCAGCAGCATAACCAACCCCGCCAGCTCAGCCTCTCGTGACAAGCAGCAGCATAACCAACCCCGCCAGCTCAGTCTCTCGTGACCAGCAGCAGCATAACCAACCCCGCCAGCTCAGCCTCTCGTGACAAGCAGCAGCATAACCAACCCCGCCAGCTCAGTCTCTCGTGACCAGCAGCAGCATAACCAACCCCTTCAACTGAAACACGCGGTGGAATGGGAGGAATGACCTCCAGATGCCCGATTCCCAAAACGTCTGCTAAAAGACAAACTACCAGCCGCATCCTTTTCAAACATAATCCCTTATGACAAGAAAGGTTTGAGGTGGAAGGAGATAATGAATGAAGTGACCTATTACAAAGCAAAATATATGGTTCCAATCTTTACAGTAGAAAAGCCAGGCTTTAAAAAGCTGCTGGGTACAGTTGTAAGATTTTTTTTTGAAGATAAATACACAACGCAGAGTTTGAGAGTTTGATCATTTGAGAGGACGAGAGTACTAAACTTAAATAGAGTACTAATGGTCAATAGGGAATTGTAAATAGGAGTTGGGTCTCAGTTCAACAGCTGTTTAGAATCTGTGGAATGTCACTCCTGAACTCAGAGCTACGTGTTCTACATTCTGTACATTGAGTCTGGAGCAGGATACTTGTAATTTGGCCATTGATCCAGTAGTACTGGAAGGACTACTGATTGGTCAACCCCAGCCTAGGGTGGGGGGTTATAAATGGCATCCTGTTCCTTTGTGCAGTGGAGAAAAGCTAAGGACAGGGGAGATTGAACAGCTGACTCCCAGCATAAGATCTTGATTTGTCCTCTCTGAATAAACCTATTTTTCTCCCCATGATTTGCTTTGTGGTCTGTGTTATTGAAGAATAACCGAAATTGCTAACTCAGTTGACGACAAATATCAGCTGCCAAGCCCCAAGTATTTCACTGAAGAAGCCCTGCTGTGATTATACTCTGCTACCCGCGAAAGAGTGACAGAGAAGCTGGCTAGTGTTTCTTATTTTTCCACCTCAGCCGATCTACGGTCGAGCAGAACGTCAGAGCCGTACCTAAGTTTGACAGTCCACTACATAAATGACTACTGGAAATTGCAACATGTCTGCCTCCAGACGTCTTTCTTCCCCGATGATCCTACGGGTGAAGTAACAGCCCCGGGTCTCAAAGACTCTCTGGCATTGTGGAAGATGAGCCTGACAGCGGGAGCAACATGATAAAAGCATTGCGCTTGAACAACTGGAACGGCCTGCAGTGCTTTGGCCACAGGCTTCACCTCGACATCGGTATGTGTGACATTGGATAATTAAAGTGCATTCAAAATAGTGATGTTCAGGCCAGCTGTAGGCTAATGTGTTAGTAGTTGTGTCGTTCTGCCAATACAATAAGAAATAGTGATGTTCAGGCCAGCTGTAGGCTAATGTGTTAGTAGTTGTGTCGTTCTGCCAATCCAATAACAAATAGTGATGTTCAGGCCAGCTGTAGGCTAATGTGTTAGTAGTTGTGTCGTTCTGCCAATCCAATAACAAATAGTGATGTTCAGGCCAGCTGTAGGCTAATGTGTTAGTAGTTGTGTCGTTCTGCCAATCCAATAACAAATAGTGATGTTCAGGCCAGCTGTAGGCTAATGTGTTATTAGTTGTGTCGTTCTGCCAATCCACTAACAAATAGTGATGTTCAGGCCAGCTGTAGGCTAATGTGTTAGTAGTTGTGTCGTTCTGCCAATCCAATAACAAATAGTGATGTTCAGGCCAGCTGTAGGCTAATGTGTTAGTAGTTGTGTCGTTCTGCCAATCCAATAACAAATAGTGATGTTCAGGCCAGCTGTAGGCTAATGTGTTAGTAGTTGTGTCGTTCTGCCAATCCAATAACAAATAGTGATGTTCAGGCTAGCTGTAGGCTAATGTGTTAGTAGTTGTGTTGTTCTGCCAATCCAATAACAAATAGTGATGTTCAGGCCAGCTGTAGGCTAATGTGTTAGTAGTTGTGTTGTTCTGCCAATCCAATAACAAATAGTGATGTTCAGGCCAGCTGTAGGCTAATGTGTTAGTAGTTGTGTTGTTCTGCCAATCCAATAACAAATAGTGATGTTCAGGCCAGCTGTAGGCTAATGTGTTAGTAGTTGTGTTGTTCTGCCAATCCAATAACAAATAGTGATGTTCAGGCCAGCTGTAGACTAATGTGTTAGTAGTTGTGTCGTTCTGCCAATCCAATAACAAATAGTGATGTTCAGGCCAGCTGTAGGCTAATGTGTTAGTAGTTGTGTTGTTCTGCCAATCCAATAACAAATAGTGATGTTCAGGCCAGCTGTAGACTAATGTGTTAGTAGTTGTGTCGTTCTGCCAATCCAATAACAAATAGTGATGTTCAGGCTAGCTGTAGGCTAATGTGTTAGTAGTTGTGTCATTCTGCCAATCCAATAGCAAAGAACCACAGGCTGTTTGAATTATAACAACAAATTAACTAAATTAATACATTTTCAATTAAAATTATATAAAATGATATATAAATTACATATTCAAACAGCTAGTGGTCAAACATTCATAAACAATAGAAAAGACGTGTGGGTGGGAGGGAGGGGTCGTGTCGGTTTGACAGGTCAACTGAATACTGTACTTCACATTATTGAAAATGATGTCGTTCTTAGATACCTTTCTTTCTTAGAAACCTTTCCTTCTTAGAATCCTTTCCTTCTTAGAATCCTTTCCTTCTTAGAATCCTTTACTTCTTAGAATCCTTTCCTTCTTAGAATCCTTTCTTTCTTAGAATCCTTTCTGTCTAGAATATTTTCTTTCTTAGAATCCTGGAACAAGAAAAGGCCATAGCACAGATCCTGGACTCAGAGAAGAAAAGCGAGCACCTGGTGCCCAACTATCAGATATATCAACTTGTTGGAGTCAATGAACAAAGCCACAGGCCCACTACAGGAATTCACTAATGCGCTGTCTGTGGAGAACTAAGTTAGCATCTCCTACCTCAAGCATGTGATAAACCTGTTCAACAGCAGCCTCCTGCAGGCAAAGAAAATCAAAAGTGCCACAGTATCTCAACGACAATTACTGGTGGATCCCCGGGGTTCAGGACCACATGTATAGCAGATGACAAGATTGAGAGCATCAACAAAGAGCTGTTTTAGAGCTGAAGTCTCTGCTAGCTGAGGAAAGCACACGCCACCCTGTACACCACAAAGAAGAAATTGAACCTGTGTCTAAGAAGGGAAAGAAAACACTTCCAAGCTTCTTCAAGAAGACAGCGCTGTCTGGCCCACAGTCAGGAGGAGGACAACATCAGAACTGAGTTGTCAAGCTACCCAGATAAACACCAACTGGAGATTCCATGAGGACAACATCAGAACTGAGTTGTCAAGCTACCCAGATAAACACCAACTGGAGATTCCATGAGGACAACATCAGAACTGAGTTGTCAAGCTACCCAGATAAACACCCACTGGAGACTCCATGAGGACAACATCAGAACTGAGTTGTCAAGCTACCCAGATAAACACCCACTGGAGACTCCATGAGGACAACATCAGAACTGAGTTGTCAAGCTACCCAGATAAACACCCACTGGAGACTCCATGAGGACAACATCAGAACTGAGTTGTCAAGCTACCCAGATAAACACCTACTGGAGACTCCATGAGGACAACATCAGAACTGAGTTGTCAAGCTACCCATATAAACACCCACTAGAGACTCCATGAGGACAACATCAGTACTGAGTTGTCAAGCTACCCAGATAAACACCCACTGGAGACTCCATGAGGACAACATCAGAACTGAGTTGTCAAGCTACCCAGATAAACACCCACTGGAGACTCCATGAGGACAACATCAGAACTGAGTTGTCAAGCTACCCAGATAAACACCCACTGGAGACTCCATGAGGACAACATCAGAACTGAGTTGTCAAGCTACCCAGATAAACACCCACTGGAGACTCCATGAGGACAACATCAGAACTGAGTTGTCAAGCTACCCAGATAAACACCCACTGGAGACTCCATGAGGACAACATCAGAACTGAGTTGTCAAGCTACCCATATAAACACCCACTAGAGACTCCATGAGGACAACATCAGAACTGAGTTGTCAAGCTACCCATATAAACACCCACTAGAGACTCCATGAGGACAACATCAGTACTGAGTTGTCAAGCTACCCAGATAAACACCCACTAGAGTGGTGGGAGACTCCATGAGGCCAACATCCCAAAGCTTCTTAAAAAAGTACCAGAGAGGGTCTTTAGCACAGGTGGGAACATTGTGACATCACACAGGGCATGCCTCAAGCCAGAGTCAGTAGACAGGCTTGTGTTCCTCGCCAGAAACTTGTGAAGAACAAAGCAAAGGAAGATCTTTTATTTATTTATTTATTTTATTTATTTATTATTGTGCAAATTCTTGTTAGGGATACATTTTTTAATACTTTCATTTTTTATTTGATTTACATACAATGGCGACAGCCTGGCAAGAAGTGTTATTCATTTGTGTTGTTCATTTGTGTTGTTCATTTGTGTTGTTCATTTGTGTTTGTGTTGTTCATTTGTGTTGTTCATTTGTGTTATTCATTTGTGTTGTTCATTTGTGTTGTTCATTTGTGTTGTTCATTAGTGTTATTCATTAGTGTTATTCATTTGTGTTGTTCATTTGTGTTGTTCATTAGTGTTGTTCATTTGTGTTATTCATTAGTGTTATTCATTAGTGTTATTCATTTGTGTTGTTCATTTGTGTTGTTCATTAGTGTTGTTCATTTGTGTTATTCATTTGTGTTGTTCATTTGTGTTGTTCATTAGTGTTGTTCATTAGTGTTATTCATTTGTGTTGTTCATTAGTGTTGTTCATTAGTGTTATTCATTTGTGTTATTCATTTGTGTTGTTCATTTGTGTTGTTCATTAGTGTTGTTCATTTGTGTTATTCATTTGTGTTGTTCATTTGTGTTGTTCATTAGTGTTGTTCATTTGTGTTGTTCATTAGTGTTGTTCATTTGTGTTATTCATTTGTGTTATTCATTTGTGTTGTTCATTTGTGTTGTTCATTTGTGTTGTTCATTAGTGTTGTTCATTTGTGTTGTTCATTAGTGTTGTTCATTTTTCTATTTTGATAAAGAAAATTCAATGAAGAATTATGTCTTGTTCTTTTTTAATTTGTTAAGAGAAAAATCTAGAAATATATTGTGAATCGTCCAAACCTCTGAATGTTTTATTTCATATTACTTTTATGCCATATCACCCAGCCCTAGGAACAGGTGGGGTACAGGGGTAGGATTGGGGTGTTGTCTGTCCTGGGTGGGGTAGGGTTGGGGTGTTGTCTGTCCTGGGTGGGGTCGGGTTGGGGTGTTGTCTGTCCTGGGTGGGGTAGGGTTGGGGGTGTTGTCTGTCCTGGGTGGGGTAGGGTTGGGGTGTTGTCTGTCCTGGGTGGGGTAGGGTTGGGGTGTTGTCTGTCCTGGGTGGGGTAGGGTTGGGGTGTTGTCTGTCCTGGGTGGGGTAGGGTTGGGGTGTTGTCTGTCCTGGGTGGGGTAGGGTTGGGGTGTTGTCTGTCCTGGGTGGGGTAGGGTTGGGGTGTTATCTGTCCTGGTTGGGGTACAGGGTAGGGTTGGGGTGTTATCTGTCCTGGGTGGCGTACAGGGGTAGGGGTTGGGGTGTTATCTGTCCTGGGTGGGGTACAGGGTAGGGTTGGGGTGTATATGTCCTGGGTGGGGTACAGGGGTAGGGTTGGGGTGTTATCTGTCCTGGGTGGCATACAGGGGTAGGGTTGGGGTGTTATCTGTCCTGGGTGGGGTACAGGGTAGGGTTGGGGTGTATATGTCCTGGGTGGGGTACAGGGGTAGGGTTGGGGTGTTATCTGTCCTGGGTGGGGTACAGGGGTAGGGTTGGGGTGTTATCTGTCCTGGGTGGGGTACAGGGGTAGGGTTGGGGTGTTGTCTGTCCTGGGTGGCTGGGGTACAGGGGTAGGGTCTGGGTGTTATCTGTCCTGGGTGGGGTACATGGTAGGGTTGGGGTGTATATGTCCTGGGTGGGGTACAGGGTTAAGGTTGGAGTGTATATGTCCTGGGTGGGGTACAGGGGTAGGGTTGGGGTGTATATGTCCTGGGTGGGGTACAAGGGTAAGGTTGGGGTTTTTCTGTCCTGGGTGGCTGGGGTACAGGGGTAGGGTTGGGGTGTTATCTGTCCTGGGTGGGGTACAGGGGTAGGGTTGGGGTGTTGTCTGTCCTGGGTGGCTGGGGTACAGGGGTAGGGTCTGGGTGTTATCTGTCCTGGGTGGGTACATGGTAGGGTTGGGGTGTATATGTCCTGGGTGGGGTACAGGGGTAGGGTTGGGGTGTAATCTGTCCTGGGTGGGGTACAGGGTTAAGGTTGGAGTGTATATGTCCTGGGTGGGGTACAGGGGTAGGGTTGGGGTGTATATGTCCTGGGTGGGGTACAAGGGTAAGGTTGGGGTTTTTCTGTCCTGGGTGGCTGGGGTACAGGGGTAGGGTTGGGGTGTTATCTGTCCTGGCTGGGGTACAGGGGTAAGGTTGGGGTGTTGTCTGTCCTGGGTGGCTGGTGTACAGGGGTAGGGTTGGGGTGTTATCTGTCCTGGGTGGGGTACAGGGGTAGGGTTGGGGTGTTATCTGTCCTGGGTGGGGTACAGGGCTAGGGTTGGGGTGTTATCTGTCCTGGGTGGGGTACAGGGGTAGGGTTGTGGTGTTTCTGTCCTGGGTGGCTGGGGTACAGGGGTAAGTTGGTGTGTAATCTGTCCTGGGTGGGGTACAGTGTTAAGGTTGTGGTGTTTCTGTCCTGGGTGGCTGGGGTACAGGAGTAGGGTTGGGGTGTTATCTGTCCTGGCTGGGGTACAGGGGTAAGGTTGGGG
>NC_088407.1:10503634-10523634 GCF_034236695.1 Oncorhynchus nerka
TACATACAAGTAGAAGAGATCAGTAGAAGAGATCAGTAGAAGAGATCAGTAGAAGAGATCATGAGAGATCAGTAGAAGAGATCAGTAGAAGAGATCATGAGAGATCAGTAGAAGAGATCAGTAGAAGAGATCATGAGAGATCAGTAGAAGAGATCAGTAGAAGAGATCAGTAGAAGAGATCAGTAGAAGAGATCGGTAGAAGAGATCATGAGAGATCAGTAGAAGAGATCAGTAGAAGAGATCATGCGAGATCAGTAGAAGAGATCAGTAGAAGAGATCAGTAGAAGAGATCAGTAGAAGAGATCAGTAGAAGAGATCATGAGAGATCAGTAGAAGAGATCAGTAGAAGAGATCATGAGAGATCAGTAGAAGAGATCAGTAGAAGAGATCATGAGAGATCAGTAGAAGAGATCAGTAGAAGAGATCATGAGAGATCAGTAGAAGAGATCAGTAGAAGAGATCATGAGAGATCAGTAGAAGAGATCAGTAGAAGAGATCATGAGAGATCAGTAGAAGAGATCAGTAGAAGAGATCATGAGAGATCAGTAGAAGAGATCAGTAGAAGAGATCATGAGAGATCAGTAGAAGAGATCATGAGAGATCAGTAGAAGAGATCAGTAGAAGAGATCATGAGAGATCAGTAGAAGAAATCAGTAGAAGAGATCAGTAGAAGAGATCAGTAGAAGAGATCGGTAGAAGAGATCATGAGAGATCAGTAGAAGGGATCAGTAGAAGAGATCATGCGAGATCAGTAGAAGAGAACGGTAGAAGAGATCATGAGAGATCAGTAGAAGAGATCAGTAGAAGAGATCATGAGAGATCAGTAGAAGAGATCATGAGAGATCAGTAGAAGAGATCAGTAGAAGAGATCAGTGTTCATCTGTCCACTATATATATATATAGAACAAAGGATGGATTGGGATTCCTGGTGTCCTGGTGTTCTGGTGTCCTGGTGTCCTGGTGTCCTGGTGTCCTGGTGTCCTGGTGCCCTGGTGCCCTGGTGTCCTGGTGTTCTGGTGCCCTGGTGTCCTGGTGTCCTGGTGTCCTGGTGCCCTGGTGTTCTGGTGCCCTGGTGTCCTGGTGTCCTGGGGTCCTGGTGCCCTACTGCTCTGGTGCACTGGTGTGCTGGTGTTCTGGTGTCCTGGTGTTCTGGTGTCCTGGTGTTCTGGTGTTCTGGTGTCCTGGTGTCCTGGTGCCCTGGTGTCCTGGTGTTCTGGTGCCCTGGTGTCCTGGGGTCCTGGTGTGCTGGTGTCCTGGTGCCCTGGTGCTCTATTGCGCTGGTGTTCTGGTGTTCTGGTGTTCTGGTGCTCTGGTGCTCTGGTGCTCTATTGCGCTGGTGTTCTGGTGTTCTGGTGTTCTGGTGCTCTATTGCCCTGGTGTTCTGGTGTCCTGGTGCTCTGGTGCTCTATTGCCCTGGTGTTCTGGTGTCCTGGTGCTCTGGTGCTCTATTGCCCTGGTGTTCTGGTGTCCTGGTGCTCTGATGCTCTATTGCCCTGGTGTTCTGGTGTCCTGGTGTTCTGGAACATCTCCCAGAGGGAAGTAGCTCAAACTCCTGGTACAGAGGATGTCTGGGGTCCATCAGTACCTTGTGGGCTTTTGTGAGGGCTCTTATATCATAAATGACCTCCACATCTGTCTACTTGACCCACATTACATGCTAAGTGAAATGTTATGTCTTTTTAACACATTTCAGATGATACAATACCTTAAGGCACAGAGAGGGATCCATTTTGAGGTGAAGGTTGACAATATAGATCAGAGGGTCAAGGTGAAGGTTGTAAATATACAGATCAGAGGGTTGAGGTGAAGGTTGGAGATATAGATCAGAGGGTTGAGGTGAAGGTTGGAGCTATATATCAGAGGGCTGAGGTGAAGGTTGTAGCTATAGATCAGAGGGTTGAGGTGAAGGTTGTAGCTATATATCAGAGGGTTGAGGTGAAGGTTGTAGCTATATATCAGAGGGCTGAGGTGAAGGTTGTAGCTATAGATCAGAGGGTTGAGGTGAAGGTTGTAAATATATAGATCAGAGGGTTGAGGTGAAGGTTGTAGCTATATATCAGAGGGCTGAGGTGAAGGTTGTAGCTATAGATCAGAGGGCTGAGGTGAAGGTTGACAATATAGATCAGAGGGTTGAGGTGAAGGTTGTAGCTATATATCAGAGGGCTGAGGTGAAGGTTGTAGCTATATATCAGAGGGCTGAGGTGAAGGTTGTAGCTATAGATCAGAGGGTTGAGGTGAATGTTGTAAATATATAGATCAGAGGGTTGAGGTGAAGGTTGGAGCTATAGATCAGAGGGTTGAGGTGAAGGTTGGAGCTATAGATCAGAGGGTTGAGGTGAAGGTTGTAGCTATAGATCAGAGGGCTGAGGTGAAGGTTGTAGCTATAGATCAGAGGGCTGAGGTGAAGGTTGGCAATATAGATCAGAGGGTTGAGGTGAAGGTTGTAAATATATAGATCAGAGGGTTGAGGTGAAGGTTGTAGCTATATATCAGAGGGCTGAGGTGAAGGTTGTAGCTATAGATCAGAGGGCTGAGGTGAAGGTTGGCAATATAGATCAGAGGGTTGAGGTGAAGGTTTTAAATATATAGATCAGAGGGTTGAGGTGAAGGATTTAAATATATAGATCAGAGGATTGAGGTGACGGTTGTAGCAAGAGATCAGAGAGTTGAGGTGAAGGTTGGAGCTATAGATCAGAGAGTTGAGGTGAAGGTTGGAGCTATAGATCAGAGTGTTGAGGTGAAGGTTGGAGCTATAGATCAGAGGGTTGAGGTGAAGGTTGTAGCTATAGATCAGAGAGTTGAGGTGAAGGTTGGAGCTATAGATCAGAGTGTTGAGGTGAAGGTTGGAGCTATAGATCAGAGTGTTGAGGTGAAGGTTGGAGCTATAGATCAGAGGGTTGAGGTGAAGGTTGGAGCTATAGATCAGAGTGTTGAGGTGAAGGTTGGAGCTATAGATCAGAGGGTTGAGGTGAAGGTTGGAGCTATAGATCAGAGGTGAAAGCAGAAGGAGTGTGGATATGAAATAAGTCATGAAACGAAAGAGGGAGAGCGAGATCAATAAGTGAGGTGAAGGGAGCTGAAAGATGTTATAGAGATGTAGACGTCAGAGAGAAAGAGAGGGTTATGAAAAGAGAGAGAGGGGACAATGTAAATATTAGGAAAAGTAGAGAGAGTTGTCAGGGTTACAAACCTAACTTAACTAGCTAGTCAATATGAAAAATATATTCTGTTAGACAGGTTAGTATATATGGGATTAATACTCTTCTGTTAGACAGGCTAGTATATATGGGATTAATACTCTTCTGTTAGACAGGCTAGTATAAGTGAGATAAATACTCTTCTGTCATGTACACGAGTATATGTGTGTGCCAGGTGATATGTGTCTAGATGCTACTCAACCTCGCCAAGGTCAGAGAGAGAGAGGGAGAGAGAGGGGGAGAGAGAGAGAGGGGCAGAGAGAGAGAAAGCGAGAGATCAAAGAGAGAGTTGAAAGAGAGAGAGAGAGAGAGATATCAGGGGAAGGTTGGGAAAGATTTTCTGTAGCATTTTGAATTCAAGAATTCAAACCTTTCTTCAAGAAAAAAAATGTAATAAGTAAATGTCAAATTGGCTTTCTTCCTAACCATCGCACTACTGACCATATATACACCTTACACACACTAATTAATAAACACGTCCACCAAAAAAAAGAGGGCAAAATCTTTGCTTGCTTTATTGACTTTAAAAAAGCATTTGATTCGATTTGGCACGAAGGGCTATTCTACAAAATTCTCCAAAGTGGGCTTGGTGGTAAAGGTGGTAAAGGTGGTAAAGGTGGTAAAGGTGGTAAAGGTATATGACTTAATAAAATGTATGTACACAGAAAACAAGTGTGCAATAAAAATCAAAAACCAAAGAACAGAAGTCGAGGTGTGAGACAAGCTGCAATTTGAGTCCAAATCTTTCCAACATTTATATCAATGAATTAGCAGACATGACCAATCTCCAGCCCCAGGACTCACACTATTTGACACAGAGGTGAAATACCTGCTATATGCTGATGACTTGGTACTTCTATCACCAACCAAAGAGCTTCAACAGAACATTAATATTCTGGAGCAATATTGCCATAATTGAGTAAATTTACAAAAACTAAAATCATGATTTTCCAAAAACCGAGATGTCAGAAACACAAATGTAAATTCACCCTGGAACAAGACCTTAATTGAACACACAAAAAATTACACCTAGGTGAATATCTGGGAAACTTTAATATGGCAGTGAATGCATAAAAGAAAAAGCCTGCAGAGCAATGTATGAATAAAAATGAAATTATTCAAAATCAACATCCCAATTAAAATTTGGACTAAAATATTTGACAGTGTAATCCTACCAATAGCACTTTATGGAAGTGAGGTTTGGGGGCCACTCAATAAACTGATTTTAAAACGTGGGACAAACATCCAATGAAAAGATGAGAATTCTGTCGGAAAATCCTACAAGGAGAAATACACCAACTAATGCATGTAGGGCAGAATTGGGCCGTTTTCCAGTAATAATGAAGATACAGAAAAGATCATTAAAATTTTGGCTACATCTAAATTCAAGTCCAAATTCGGTCTGCAATTTAAAGCACTTCAAACCCAAGAGCTGAGCCCAGGAACGGCCCTCTCAGTCAGCTGGTGTTGGACCTCACCAACCAATCAGACACCAGCACTGCTTCAAAAGAAAGAATTCAATAAGCAAAATCATGAACCAATCAAAGGAATCATATTTACAATACTGGAAAAACGCAAAATCCCAAAAGCCGACTAAATTGCTATCTGACCCTAAACAGAGAATATGAATTGTCTGATTATCTCTACTCTGTCAGAGATAGAAGCAGAGACAGATCCTTACCAAGTTGAGTGACCACCGATTGGCAATAGAAACCGAGACATAAAAAGACATGGCTACCCAAAGAGAGCGTGTATGTGGTCACTGCATGACAGGAGGTAGAGACAAGAGATGCATTCTGTGATAAATATTCCTCAGAGATGCATTATTCACAGAAATGACTACATATATTCCAAATTTTTACAAATTAACCCAGAGGAAAAACTAAGAATACTCATGGGCGAAGTGGCTCCTCTTGCAGCCAAATACGTTTTTCCTGATAGCCTGAGGGACACTGAATAATAACATCTGCATAGTAAACAGTAACTTACTTATTATTACTATTATTGTTATTACTATAATTATTAATGTTTATCATTCCAAATATGGTTGGTAATGGTAGTGATAACAGTTTAGTGATGGTAGTAGTAGTCGTAGTAATGATGATTGTAGTTGTGTACTGATATAAAGAAGAAGATGACCAGGTTAGTTATAGTTTCATTTTCCATCATTTGATTTTATATTTATTACATTTCTACTAATGACTGTTACCATTTTATTGTTATTATTTTTGTATTTAATTTTGTATTATTATTTACTACCATTTTATATTATTATTTGCTATCATTTATAATTTTGTTACAATGTATATTGTATACATTGTTGCATTGGCAATATTGACACAATGTTTTTCATGCCAATAAAGCAGCTTCATTTTGAAAAAAATTTTGAGAGAGAGAGAGAGAGAGAGAGAGAGAGAGAGAGAGAGAGAGAGAGAGAGACAGAGAGAGAGAGAGAGAGAGAGAGAGACAGAGAGAGAGAGAGACAGAGAGAGAGAGAGACAGAGAGAGAGAGAGAGAGAGAGACAGAGAGAGAGAGAGAGAGAGAGAGAGAGAGAGAGAGACAGAGAGAGAGAGAGAGAGAGAGAGAGAGAGAGAGAGAGAGAGAGAGAGAGAGAGAGACAGAGAGAGAGAGAGACAGAGAGAGAGAGAGAGAGAGAGAGACAGAGAGAGAGAGAGAGAGAGAGAGAGAGAGAGAGAGAGACAGAGAGAGAGAGAGAGAGAGAGAGAGAGAGAGAGAGAGAGAGAGAGACAGAGAGAGAGAGAGACAGAGAGAGAGAGAGAGAGAGAGAGAGACAGAGAGAGAGAGAGAGAGACAGAGAGAGAGAGAGAGACAGAGAGAGAGAGAGAGAGAGAGAGAGAGAGAGAGAGAGAGAGAGAGAGAGAGAGAGAGACAGAGAGAGAGAGAGAGAGAGAGACAGAGAGAGAGAGAGAGAGACAGATAGTTCTATGTAATGGTCAAACCTACTGTTATGGTCCCGGCATAAACCACATGAAAACAACACTAGATACTATGGGAACACAAAGCGTTTCTCATGCTGGAATATACCAAGGTCTGAGGTCATCTACCTCTGGCCTAAAAAGCAGGAATCTAGACTTCATCAGAGAAATTGGAAACACAGACATTGTCATCTTACAAGAAACATGGTATAGAGGAGACGGACCCACTAGGTTACAGAGAGCTGGTAGTCCCATCCACCACACTACCAGGTGGATGGTATAGAGGAGACGGACCCACTAGGTTACAGAGAGCTGGTAGTCCCATCCACCACACTACCAGGTGGATGGTATAGAGGAGACGGACCCACTAGGTTACAGAGAGCTGGTAGTCCCGTCCACCACACTACCAGGTGGGTGGTATAGAGGAGACGCACCCACTAGGTTACAGAGAGCTGGTAGTCCCATCCACCACACTACCAGGTGGGTGGTATAGAGGAGATGGACCCACTGGTTGTCCTCTAGATTACAGAGAGCTGGTAGTCCCATCCACCACACTACCAGGTGGATGGTATAGAGGAGACGGACCCACTAGGTTACAGAGAGCTGGTAGTCCCATCCACCACACTACCAGGTGTTAAACAGGGAAGAGACTCAGGGGGTACGCTAATTTGGTAGAAAGCAGACCTAACCCACTCTATTAAATTAATTAAAATAAGGAACATTTTACATCTGGCTAGAAATTAATTAGGACATTATCTCAGCAGAGATAAATGTCCTCCTGTGTGCTACCTATATCCCCCCACTAGAATCCCCATACTTTACTGAAGACAGCTTCTCCCTCCTGGAGGGGAAATCAATCAATTCCAGGCACAGGGACACGTACTAGTCTGTGGAGACCTAAATGCCAGAACTGGACAAGAATCTGACACCCTCAGCACACAGGGGGACAAACACCTGCCTGGAGGTGACAGCATTCCCTACCACATATGCCCCCCTAGGCACAACTATGACAACCAAACCAACAAAAACGGGTCACAACTCCTGCAGCTCTGTCGCACGCTGGGTATGTACATAGTCAACGGTAGGCTTCGAGGGGACTCCTATGGTAGGTACACCTATAGCTCATCTCTTGGCAGTAGTACTGTAGACTACTTTATCACTGACCTCAACCCAGAGTGTCTCAGAGCGTTCACAGTCAGCCCACTGACACCCCTATCAGACCACAGCAAAATCACAGTCCACTTGAACAGAGCAATACTCAATCATGAGGTAATTGAAGCCAAAGGAACTGAGTAACATTAAGAAATGCTGTAGATGGAAGGAATGTAGTGTAGAAACCTACCAAAAAAACAATTAGGCAACAACACATTCAGTCCATTTTAGACAATTTCTCAATATAATGAAGGTGATTCTAGTATATTTGACCTTTCAGCTTCAAATCAAAAAATGTCAAGCAGAAAAGAACCTAAGAAAATGAACAACAATGACAAATGGGTCTTCCAAATGGACAATGACCCCAAGCATACTTATAAAGTTTGGCAAAATGTCATAAGGACAACAAAGTCGAGGTATTGGAGTGGCCATCACAAAGCCCTGACCTCAATCCTATAGAAAATGTGTGGGCAGAACTGAAAAAGCGTGTGCGAGCAAGAAGGCCTACAAACCTGACTCAGTTACACCAGCTCTGTCAGGAGGAATGGGCCAACATTAACCCAACTTATTGTGGGAAGCTTGTGGAAGGCTACCCAAAACATTTGGCCCAAGTTAAACAATTTAAAGGAAATGCTACCAAATACTAACTGAGTGCATGTAAACTTCTGACCCACTGGGAATGTGATGAAAAGAAATAAAAGCTGAAATAAATAATTCTCTCTACTATTATTCTGACATTTCACATTAGAATAACGTGGTGATCCTAATTGACCTAAGACGGGGAATTTCTACTAGGATTAAATGTCAGGAATTGTGAAAAACTGATTTAAAATGTGTTTGGCTAAGGTGTATGTAAACTTCGGACTTCAACTGTACATGTGCAATTACAAATGTCAGAATCAGCTATTAAAGAGCGTTCACAGTCAGCCCACTGACACCCCTATCAGACCACAGCAAAATCACAGTCTACTTAAACAGAGCAATACTCAATCATGAGGCATCAAAGCCAAAGGAACTGAGTAACATTAAGAAATGCTATAGATGGAAGGAATGCAGTTTGGAAACCTACCAAAAAACAATTAGGCAACAACAAATTCAATCCCTTCTAGACAATTTCCTGGGTAAAACGTTCCACTGTAATAGTGAAGGTGTAAACTTGGCAGTAGAAAATCTTAACAGTATATTTGACCTCTCAGCTTCCCTATCAAATCTAAAAATCTCAAATAGAAAACCGAAGAAAACTAACAATAATGACAAATCAAAAAATGTCAAGCAGAAAAGAACCTAAGAAAATGAACAACAATGACAAGTGGTTTTGATGAACAAGGCAAAAACCTGAGAAAGAAATTGAGAAACCTGTCCAACCAAAAACATAGAGACCCGGAAAACCTGAGTCTACGCCTTCACTATGGTGAATCACTAAAACAATACAGAAATACACTACGGAAAAAGAAGGAACAGCAAGTCAGAAATCAGCTCAATGCAATTGAAGAATCCATAGACTAACCACTTCTGGGAAAATTGGAAAACACTAAACAAACAACAACACGAAGAATTATCTATCCAAAATGGAGATGTATGGGTAAACCACTTCTCCAATCTTTTTGGTTCTATAACAAAGAACAAAGAGCAAAAACATATACATGATCAAATACAGATCTTAGAATCAACTATTAAAGACTACCAGAACCCACTGGATTCTCCAATTACATTGAATGAACTACAAGACAAAATAAAAACCCTCCAACCCATAAAGGCCTGTGGTGTAGATGGTATCCCATATGAAATTATGAAATATACAGACCACAAATTCCAATTGGATATACTTAAACTCTTTAACATCATCCTCGGCTCTGGCATCTTATCAAATATTTGGAACCAAGGACTGATCACTCTAATCCACTGAAGTGGAGACAAATTTGACCCCAATAACTTGAAAAGCAACCTCAAAAGCAACCTTGGGAAAATCCTCTGCATTATCATTAACAGCAGACTTATACATTTACTCAATGAAAACAAAATACAAGCAAATGTCATATTGGGTTTTTATCTTTTATCTTTTATTTTCATCCACATGACCATACAACAGACCACGTATTCACCCTGCACACCCAAATTGACAAATAAACAAACCAAAACAAAGGCAAATTCTTCTCATGCTTTGTTGGAATGAGGGTCTGTCAAATTGATGTAATGTGGTGTTTAGGGGAAAAACATACCTTATAAAATCCAGTTTCCACAAATACAAATTCCATCGAGACACCGTTGCTCTCTACACACTGTTGCCCTAGAGCACACAAAATACGATACACAACTTGGCCTAAACATCAGCGCCACAGGTAACTTCCACAAAGCTGTGAACGATCTGAGAGACAAGGCCAGAAGGGCCTTCTATGCCATCAAAAGGAACATTTAACATACCAATTAGATCCTCTGTGTACAATGTGGAACACCAAATAATACATGCAGAGCAGAATTAGGCCGATACCCACTAATGATCAAAATCCAGAAAAGAGACATTAAATTCCACAACCACCTAAAAGGAATCGATTCCCAAACCTTCCATAACAAAGCCATCACCTACAGAGCGATGAACCTGGAGAAGAGTCCCCTAAGCAAGCTGGGCCTCTGTTCACAAACACAAACAGACCCCACAGAGCCACACAAACCAAATCATGAGAAAACAAAAAGATAATCACTTGACACATTGACACATTGGAAAGAATTAACAAACAAAAAATGTTTCTCGAGAGAAGGTGGAAACTAATCTGCACGTCCTAACCTCCGGCCATATTAGAGACACATATTTCCCTCAGATTACACAGATCCACAAAGAATTCGAAAACACATGCAATTTTGAAAAACTCCCATATCTACTGGGTGAACAGCAGCAAGATGTGTGACCTGTTGCCACAAGAAAAGGGCAACCAGTGAAGAACACACATCATTGTAAATACAACCCATATTTATGCTTATTTATTTTCCCTTTTGTACTTTAAATATTTGCACATAGTATGACATTTGAAATGTCTTTGTCTTTTTGGAGGGAGAGAGAGAGAGAGAGAGAGAGAGAGAGACAGAGAAAGAGAGAGAGAGAGAGAGAGACAGAGAGACAGAGAGAGAGAGAGAGAGAGAGAGACAGAGAGAGAGACAGAGAGAGAGAGGGAGAGAGAGACAGAGAGAGACAGAGAGAGACAGAGAGAGACAGAGAGAGAGAGAGAGAGAGAGAGAGAGAGAGAGAGAGAGAGAGAGAGAGAGAGAGAGAGAGAGAGAGAGACAGAGACAGAGAGAGAGAGAGAGAGAGAGAGAGAGAGAGAGAGAGAGAGAGAGGACAGAGTCAGAGTCAGAGACAGAGAGAGAGAGATATAAATAGCAGTCTGTTCTGCTGGGCTGATAACCTGTGAGCTGTTTTCCACTGATTATGACACAGATGGACCTTTATATCACTCACCACACACACAGACAGCACACAGATAACACACAGACAACACACAGATAACACACAGACAACACACAGATAACACACAGACAACACACAGATAACAGACAGATAACAGACAGACAACACACAGACAACACAGGCAACACACAGACACACTCACCACACACACAGACAGCACACGGATAACACACAGATAACACACAGACAACACACAGATAACACACAGACAACACACAGACAACACACAGATAACAGACAGACAACACACAGACAACACAGACAACACACAGACACACTCACCACACAGACAGCACACAGATAACACACAGACAACACACAGACAACACACAGACAACACACAGACACACTCACCACACACACAGACACACAGACAACACACAGACACACTCACCACACGCACAGACACACAGACAACACACGCATACAGACAACACACAGACAACACACAGACAAACTTACACACACTAGGGTTGGGTGGTAACTCCAAATTTTTAAGGTTAGGTTTAAGTTTAGGCATTAACTCTAAAATATTAAAGTTAGGCATAAACTCTTAATGGTTAAGATAAAGGTTAAAGGTTTGGGACAAAAAGCTCAAAAACAATATTCTATCGCTGGATTCAAACATGTAACCTTTTGCACCAGATGCTTACGCCCATCCCCCATCCCCCAGATGCTTACGCCCATCCCCCATCCCCCAGATGCTTACGCCCATCCCCCAGATGCTTACGCCCATCCCCCAGATGCTTACGCCCATCCCCCAGATGCTTACGCCCATCACCCAGATGCTTACGCCCATCCCCCAGATGCTTACGCCCATCACCCATATGCTTACGCCCATCCCCATCCCCCAGATGCTTACGCCCATCCCCCAGATGCTTACGCCCATCCCACATCCCCCAGATGCTTACGCTCAGCCCCCAGATGCTTACGCCCATCCCCATCCCCCAGATGCTTACGCCCATCACCCAGATGCTTACGCCCATCACCCAGATGCTTACGCCCATCCCCCAGATGCTTACGCCCATCACCCAGATGCTTACGCCCATCCTCCAGATGCTTACACCCATCACCCAGATGCTTACGCCCATCCCCCATCCCCCAGATGCTTACGCCCATCCCCCAGATGCTTACGCCATCCCCCAGATGCTTACGCCCATCACCCAGATGCTTACGCCCATCCCCCAGATGCTTACGCCCATCACCCAGATGCTTACGCCCATCACCCAGATGCTTACGCCCATCCCCCAGATGCTTACGCCCATCACCCAGATGCTTACGCCCATCCCCATCCCCCAGATGCTTACGCCCATCCCCCAGATGCTTACGCCCATCACCCAGATGCTTACGCCCATCCCCCAGATGCTTACGCCCATCCCCCATCCCCCAGATGCTTACGCCCATCCCCCAGATGCTTACGCCCATCACCCAGATGCTTACGCCCATCCCCCAGATGCTTACGCCCATCACCCAGATGCTTAAGCCCATCCCCCAGATGCTTACACCCATCACCCAGATGCTTACGCCCATCCCCCATCCCCCAGATGCTTACGCCCATCCCCCAGATGCTTACGCTCATCCCCCAGATGCTTACGCCCATCACCCAGATGCTTACGCCCATCCCCCAGATGCTTACGCCCATCACCCAGATGCTTACGCCCATCACCCAGATGCTTACGCCCATCACCCAGATGCTTACGCCCATCCCCCATCCCCCAGATGCTTACGCCCATCCCCCAGATGCTTACGCCCATCACCCAGATGCTTACGCCCATCCCCCAGATGCTTACGCCCATCCCCATCCCCCAGATGCTTACGCCCATCCCCCAGATGCTTACGCCCATCACCCAGATGCTTACGCCCATCCCCCAGATGCTTACGCCCATCCCCCATCCCCCAGATGCTTACGCTCATCCCCCATCCCCCAGATGCTTATGCCCATCCCCCAGATGCTTACGCCCATCACCCAGATGCTTACGCCCATCACCCAGATGCTTACGCCCATCCCCCAGATGCTTACACCCATCCCCCAGATGCTTACGGCCATCCCCCAGATGCTTACGCCATCCCCCAGATGCTTACGCCCATCACCCAGATGCTTACGCCCATCACCCAGATGCTTACGCCCATCCCCCATCCCCCAGATGCTTACGCCCATCCCCCAGATGCTTACGCCCATCCCCCAGATGCTTACGCCCATCACCCAGATGCTTACGCCCATCCCCCAGATGCTTACGCCCATCCCCCATCCCCCAGATGCTTACGCCCATCCCCCAGATGCTTACGCCCATCACCCAGATGCTTACGCCCATCCCCCAGATGCTTACGCCCATCCCCCATCCCCCAGATGCTTACGCTCATCCCCCATCCCCCAGATGCTTACGCCCATCCCCCAGATGCTTACGCCCATCACCCAGATGCTTACGCCCATCACCCAGATGCTTACGCCCATCCCCCAGATGCTTACACCCATCCCCCAGATGCTTACGGCCATCCCCCAGATGCTTACGCCCATCCCCCAGATGCTTACGCCCATCACCCAGATGCTTACGCCCATCACCCAGATGCTTACGCCCATCCCCATCCCCCAGATGCTTACGCCCATCCCCCAGATGCTTACGCCCATCCCCCATCCCCCAGATGCTTACGCTCATCCCCCAGATGCTTACGCCCATCACCCAGATGCTTACGCCCATCCCCCAGATGCTTACGCCCATCCCCCAGATGCTTACGCCCATCACCCAGATGCTTACGCCCATCCCCCAGATGCTTACGCCCATCACCCAGATGCTTACGCCCATCCCCCAGATGCTTACGCCCATCCCCCAGATGCTTACGCCCCATCCCCCAGATGCTTACGCCCATCCACCAGATGCTTACGCTCATCTCCCAGATGCTTACGCCCATCCCCCAGATGCTTACGCTCATCCCCCATCCCCCAGATGCTTACGCTCATCCCCCAGATGCTTACTCCCATCCCCATCCCCCAGATGCTTACGCCCATCCCCCAGATGCTTACGCCCATCACCCAGATGCTTACGCCCATCCCCCAGATGCTTACGCCCATCACCCAGATGCTTACGCCCATCCCCCAGATGCTTACGCCCATCCCCCAGATGCTCATCCCCCATCCCCCAGATGCTTACGCTCATCCCCCAGATGCTTACGCCCATCCCCCAGATGCTTACGCTCATCCCCCATCCCCCAGATGCTTACGCTCATCCCCCAGATGCTTACTCCCATCCCCCATCCCCCAGATGCTTACGCTCATCCCCCAGATGCTTACGCCCATCCCCCAGATGCTTACGCTCATCCCCCATCCCCCAGATGCTTACGCTCATCCCCAGATGCTTACTCCCATCCCCCAGATGCTTACTCCCATCCCCCATCCCCCAGATGCTTACGCTCATCCCCCAGATGCTTACTCCCATCCCCCATCCCCCAGATGCTTACGCTCATCCCCCAGATGCTTACTCCCATCCCCCATCCCCAGATCCTTACGCCATCCCCCAGATGCTTACTCCCATCCCCCATCCCCCAGATGCTTACGCCCATCCCCCAGATGCTTACGCCCATCCCCAGATGCTTACTCCCATCCCCCATCCCCCAGATGCTTACGCCCATCCCCAGATGCTTACGCCCATCCCCCAGATGCTTACTCCCATCCCCCATCCCCCAGATGCTTACGCCCATCCCCAGATGCTTACGCCCATCCCCCAGATGCTTACGCCCATCCCCCATCCCCCAGATGCTTACCTCCATCCCCGTTCAGAACGTATTATCAAAACCTTCAGTTCTCCACTCGGATAAGACGGAGGGCATTCTGTCAGCAGACAAAACCTTCAGTTGCACCTCTCCACTTGGACAGAGGGCATTCTGTCAGCAGACAGCGCTCTGACTGATGTGGAGCGACTTTTCAACTGTACTTTTCTCAGTGTAGCCAGCCTACTTGGTAAAATGCAAGTCTAACTTTAAGCAAAACATTACGAAATTCTTTCTACGATAAACATAAACATTAGAAATATGATAGCGAAAAAAAACTAGCTTTTTAATTGTTAGCGCATTTTGTGGCCAAATAGCACTTCTGTTGTCATCTGATGAAAATGAAGATATTTTCTGCCGAATGTGTTGCACTAATGTATTTTCCGTGAAGGAAAACTACAGTTGTACGTTCCTGATCACTCTATTCAATCAACAACAAAAAAACACTGTTGCCTTTCAATATACATTCAGGAAAGTATTCAGACCCCTTCACTTTTTCCACATTTTCTTATCCTGTTGCTTCTACCCTCTACTTTTTTGAACATTCTGTTAAAAATCGCGCAACATTTCAGCGCCCTGCTACTCATGCCAGGAATATAGTATATGCATTTGCTTAGTCTGTGTGGATAGAAAACACTCAGACGTTTATAAAACTGGTTAAATCACTGCTGTGGCTTTACCAGAACGGCATTTACATCGAAAAGCACAGGAAAAACTGATCACTGAAAATGGGAAAATATATCCATGCGCTACTTGAACCCATTGATAAAGGTGAACCACAATTAATTGACTGAGGTTGCAGTACCTACAGCTTCCACACGGTGTCTAGAGTCTTGTCATTTCCCTTCGAGTTTTTTCTTGGTCAAACACATGCAGGGCACCGTATTTCCTCAGGTCTAGGACCGGATATTTTCGTTGAGTTTCTAGCCGGACATTTTTCCAGACGGACAGCTAATGATCTTTACATCGCCTCCTGATGAATTTTATCGCTTATTAACGTTTACTAATACCTAAAGTTGCATTACAAACGTATTTCGAAGTGTTTTGTGAAAGTTTATCGTCGACTTTTTGAATTTAAAAAAAATGACGTTACGTTTTGAAAACGCTGTTTTTTTCGTTTATCACACAGTCTACATATAACGATATCTTGGCTTTATATGGACCGATTTAATCGAAATAAAGACCCAATAGTGTTTATGGGACATCTAGGAGTGCCAACAAAGAAGATGGTGAAAGGTAATGACTGTTTTCTATTTTATTGTGCGGTTTCTGTAACGCCGAAATGCTAATTATTTTGTTTACGTCCCCTGCGTGGCTTTTGTGTTGTAGTGTATTGGTGCATGCTATCAGATAATAGCTTCTCATGCTTTCGCCGAAAAGCATTTTAAAAATCTGACTTGTTGCCTGGATTCACAACGAGTGTAGCTTTAATTCGATACCCTGCATGTGTATTTTAATGAACGTTTGAGTTTTAACTAATACTATTAGCATTTAGCGTAGCGCATTTGCATTTCCAGAGCTCTAGTTGGGACGCAAGCGTCTCAGGTAGAAGCAAGAGGTTATGTTACAGCCTTATTCTAAAATGGATTAAATTACATTTTTCCCTTCATCAATCTACACACAATACCCCATAATGACATCACAATACCCCATAATGACATCACAATACCCCATAATGACATCACAATACCCCATAATGACATCAGAATACCCCATAATGACATAACAATACCCCATAATGACAAAGTGAAAACATTATTATATATATTTTTTTGAAAATGGATTTACATAAGACCGTTTGCTATGACTCCAAACTGCAAACTGAACTCCGGTGCATCATGTTTCCATTGATCATCTTTGAGATGTTTCTACAACTTGACTGAAGTCCACTTAAATTCAACTGAAGGAACAGGATTTGGTCAATATAAGGTCCCACAATTGACAGTGCACGTCAGAGTAAAAACCAAGCCATGAGGTCGAAGGAAATGTCTGCAGAGCTCCGAGACAGGATTGTGTCGATGCACAGATCTGGAGAAAGGTAAGATAAAATGTCTGCAGTATTGAAGGTCCCCAAGAACACAGTGGCCTCAATCATTCTTAAATGGAAGAAGTTTGGAACCACCAAGACACTTCCTAGAGCTGGCAGCCCGGCCAAACTGAGCAATTGAGGGATAAGGGCCTTGGTCAGGGAGGTGCCCTAAACGATATCTGCAGCATTTAAGTAAGTCGCTCTGGATAAGAGTGTCTGCTAAATGACTTAAATGTAATGTAATGTAATACAATAATGTGACATGGAGACACAATGTGGTGTATCTCCTAATGGAGTAGTAACACATTGACACACACCAACACACACACACACACACACACACATACACACATACACACACACACACACACTCACTGACACACACACACACACACACACACACACACACACACACACACACACACACACACACTGCAGTACTTACTCTGTAACCTCCTCAGTGACAGTGTGTTCCACCTGCAGTCTGGAGTTGACTTCTATGAAGTAATGTTTCCCCTGTTTATCTACTAGGAACTCCACAGTGCCCGCATTCTCATAGCCAACCTGTAGGGGGAGATATAACAGACAACTGTTAGCATTCTCATAGCCGACCTGTAGGGGGAGATATAACAGACAACTGTTAGCATTCTCATAGCCGACCTGTAGGGGGAGATATAACAGACACCTGTTAGCATTATCATAGCCGACCTGTAGGGGGAGATATAACAGAAACCTGTTAGCATTCTAATAGCCAACCTATAGGGGGAGATATAACAGACACCTGTTAGCATTCTAATAGCCAACCTGTAGGGGGAGATATAACAGACACCTGTTAGCATTCTCATAGCCGACCTGTAGGGGGAGATATAACAGACACCTGTTAGCATTCTCATAGCCGACCTGTAGGGGGAGATATAACAGACACCTGTTAGCATTCTAATAGCCAACCTGTAGAGGGAGATATAACAGACACCTGTTAGCATTCTAATAGCCAACTTGTAGGGGGAGATATTACAAAAACCTGTTAGCATTCTCATAGCCGACCTGTAGGGGGAGATATAACAGACACCTGTTAGCATTCTCATAGCCGACCTGTAGGGGGAGATATAACAGACACCTGTTAGCATTCTAATAGCCAACCTGTAGGGGGAGATATAACAGACACCTGTTAGCATTCTAATAGCCAACCTGTAGGGGGAGATATAACAGAAACCTGTTAGCATTCTAATAGCCAACCTGTAGGGGGAGATATAACAGAAACCTGTTAGCATTCTAATAGCCAACCTGTAGGGGGAGATATAACAGGAACCTGTTAGCATTCTAATAGCCAACCTGTAGGGGGAGACATAACAGACACCTGTTAGCATTCTAATAGCCAACCTGTAGGGGGAGATTTAACAGACACCTGTTAGCATTCTCATAGCCGACCTGTAGGGGGAGATATAACAGAAACCTGTTAGCATTCTAATAGCCAACTTGTAGGGGGAGATATAACAGACACCTGTTAGCATTCTCATAGCCGACCTGTAGGGGGAGATATAACAGACACCTGTTAGCATTCTAATAGCCAACCTGTAGGGGGAGACATAACAGACACCTGTTAGCATTTTAATAGCCGACCTGTAGGGGGAGATATAACAGACACCTGTTAGCATTCTAATAGCCAACCTGTAGGGGGAGATATAACAGACACCTGTTAGCATTCTAATAGCCAACCTGTAGGGGGAGATATAACAGAAACCTGTTAGCATTCTAATAGCCAACCTGTAGGGGGAGATATAACAGGAACCTGTTAGCATTCTAATAGCCAACCTGTAGGGGGAGACATAACAGACACCTGTTAGCATTCTAATAGCCAACCTGTAGGGGGAGATTTAACAGACACCTGTTAGCATTCTCATAGCCGACCTGTAGGGGGAGATATAACAGAAACCTGTTAGCATTCTAATAGCCAACTTGTAGGGGGAGATATAACAGACACCTGTTAGCATTCTCATAGCCGACCTGTAGGGGGAGATATAACAGACACCTGTTAGCATTCTAATAGCCAACCTGTAGGGGGAGACATAACAGACACCTGTTAGCATTTTAATAGCCGACCTGTAGGGGGAGATATAACAGACACCTGTTAGCATTCTAATAGCCAACCTGTAGGGGGAGATATAACAGACACCTGTTAGCATTTTAATAGCCGACCTGTAGGGGGAGATATAACAGACACCTGTTAGCATTCTAATAGCCAACCTGTAGGGGGAGATATAACAGACACCTGTTAGCATTCTCATAGCCAACCTGTAGGGGGAGATATAACAGACACCTGTTAGCATTCTCATAGCCGACCTGTAGGGGAGATATAACAGTGTAGGGGGAGATATAACAGACACCTGTTAGCATTGTGCATTGTGTGTGTGTGTGTGTGTGTGTGTTTGTAGATGATTATTCCACCCTTTAGCGCCATAACACCTGAATCATCACCTGTGTTCAATAACCTGCAAGCACACACACACACACACACACACACACACACACACACACACACACACACACACACACACACACACACACATACACACACACTGCGGCCCTCGCTGGCCTATATAGAGGGAGGGAGGGACCCAAAATTAAGGAAAGGCCTCAGATTACATAGACCCACAAAGAATTAGAAAACAAGTCCAATTTTGATAGACACCCATATCTAATGGGTGAAATACCAGTATGGAATCACAGGAGCAATATGTGTGACCTGTTGCCACCAGAAAAGGTCAACCAGTGAAGAACAAACACCACTGTAAACACGACTCATATTTATGTTCATTTATTTTCCCTTTTGTACTTTAACTATTTGCACATTGTTACAACACTCTCTATATCATTTGTTTTATTCATTTCACTTTTGTTTATCCATTTGCTTTGGCAATGTAAACATTTGGAGGGAGGGAGGGAGGGAGGGAGGGAGGGGGAGGGAGGGAGGGAGGGAGACAGAGAGCGACAAAGAGACAGAGAGAGAAAGAGGAGGAGAGAAAGAGGAGGAGAGAAAGAGGGAGAGAGAGAAAGAGGAGGAGAGAAAGAGGGAGAGAGAGAAAGAGGAGGAAGAGGGTAGCTAGGTCTGCCAGAGGATATGGTACATCACGTGTGTCTATGCAACACAGAGTTATTTCTAGCAATCCATCAATATCATTGATGTGGTTAAATGGGTTGAGAGGTCACTAAGGGAATTTAGGGTTTTGAACGGTTTAGAACAGGTTTAGAGCAGGTTTAGAGCAGGTTTATAACAGGTTTAGAACAGGTTTAGAGCAGGTTTAGAACAGGTTTAGAGCAGGTTTAGAGCAGGTTTATAAAAGGTTTAGAACAGGTTTAGAGCAGGTTTAGAGCAGGTTTATAACAGGTTTATAACAGGTTTAGAACAGGTTTAGAACAGGTTTGGAGCAGGTTTATAGCAGGTTTAGAACAGGTTTAGAACAGG
>NC_088407.1:10528634-10531134 GCF_034236695.1 Oncorhynchus nerka
TCTACGTCGGATCAAAACGGCAGCATCGTTAACAACAGGCGGTGTTTCTACATTGGATCAAAACGGCAGCATCGTTAACAACAGGTGGTGTTTCTACGTCGGATCAAAACGGCAGCATCGTTAACAACAGGTGGTGTTTCTACATTGGATCAAAACGGCAGCATCGTTAACAACAGCTGGTGTTTCTACATTGGATCAAAACGGCAGCATCGTTAACAACAGGTGGTGTTTCTACGTCGGATCAAAACGGCAGCATCGTTAACAACAGGTGGTGTTTCTACGTCGGATCAAAACGGCAGCATCGTTAACAACAGGTGGTGTTTCTACGCATCGTCAGAACAAAACGGCAGCATCGTTAACAACAGGTGGTGTTTCTACGCATCGTCAGAACAAAACGGCAGCATCGTTAACAACAGCTGGTGCGTAATCTCTAATATCAAGGACGTCTCGAGGTTGTGCTCACCTGAATTAGAATACCTCATGGTATTCAAAGACATCAGCCACCCAAGTCATAGACTGTTCTCTCTGCTACAGCACAACATGCAGTACCGACACACCAAGTCATAGACTGTTCTCTCTGCTACAGCACAACATGCAGTACCGATACATCAAGTCTGGAACCAACAGGATCCTGAACAGCTTCAACCCCCAATCCATAAAACTGCTAAATAGTTAGTTAAATAGTTATTTAAATAATGATTTAAATAGTTAGTTAAATAGCTAGCTAAATAGTTAGTTAAAATAGTTAGTTAAATAGTTAGTTAAATAGTTAGTTAAAACAGTTAGTTAAGTAATTAGTCAAATAGTTAGCTAAATAGTTAGTTAAATAGTTAGTTAAATAGTTAGCTACATCGTTAGCTAAATAGTATGTTAAAATAGTTAGTTAAATAGTTAGCTAAATAGCTAAATAGCTAAATAGTTATCATTACTCAGTACTGGTACCCCCTGTATAAAGCCATGTTATCATTACTCAGTACTGGTACCCCCTGTATAAAGCCATGTTATCATTACTCAGTACTGGTAACCCCTGTATAAAGCCATGTTATCATTACTCAGTACTGGTACCCTGTATAAAGCCATGTTATCATTACTCAGTACTGGTACTCCCTGTATAAAGCCATGTTATCATTACTCAGTACTGGTACCCCCTGTATAAAGCCATGTTATCATTACTCAGTACTGGTACCCCCTGTATAAAGCCATGTTATCATTACTCAGTACTGGTACCCCCTGTATAAAGCCATGTTATCATTACTCAGTACTGGTACCCCCTGTATAAAGCCATGTTATCATTACTCAGTACTGGTACCCTGTGTATAAAGCCATGCTATCATTACTCAGTACTGGTACACCCTGTATAAAGCCATGTTATTATTACTCAGTACTGGTACCCTGTGTATAAACCATGTAATCATTACTCAGTACTGGTACCCCCTGTATAAAGCCATGCTATCATTACTCAGTACTGGTACCCCCTGTATAAAGCCATGTTATTATTACTCAGTACTGGTACCCTGTGTATAAACCATGTAATCATTACTCATTGTGTTTTTATGATGACTTATTTCTCTATTTTCGTTCTCTCTACATTGTTGTGAAGGACCCTTAAGTAAACATTTCACTGGTAGTCTACATCTGTTGTTTACAAAGCATGTGATGAATAAATTGTGATCTATTGCACGATTATATAACACACACACACTTCACCACTCCCTACATTCTGTAAATTGTCAACAAGACGAGTCCCCGGTACAATCTAGTCTTCAAGACACTGCTCCTTCTACTATTTCTGTACAGTTCTCTCTCATCTTCTTCTTCTTCTCTCCTCCTCAACTTCCTAACTTCCTCCTAACTCTCACTCTGTGTGTGTGTGTGTGTGTGTGTGTGTGTGTGTGTGTGTGTGTGTGTGTGTATGTGTGTGTGTGTGTGTATGTGTGTGTGTGTGTGTGTGTGTGTTTCGTTTGTGCTGCGGTACTTGATACTTCCTAAGGAAGTGAGGGAGGGAAGAAGAGACAGAAAGAGAAGTAATAACATCCATGGCTGACTGTGCAACCGTGCATGTGTGTGTGTGTGTGTGTTTCTGTCTGTGAGTGTGTCTACTTGTCTGTCCTCTAAGTGTGAGCGACTATGTGACTATGAATTAAATAGCCTCCTGTATGCATCAATGAATAACTGATTAGACAGCTAGCCCAGACATTACACTACGGCGAGGGAGAGAGAGAGATAGAGAGAGAGAGAGGGGGAGAGAGAGAGAGAGAGAGAGAGAGAGAGAGAGAGAGAGGGGGAGAGAGAGAGAGAGAGAGAGGGGGGGGAGAGAGAGAGAGAGGGGGAGAGAGAGAGAGAGAGAGATAGAGAGGGGGGAGAGAGAGAGAGAGAGGGGGGAGAGAGAGAGAGAGAGAGAGAGAGGGGGGGGAGAGAGAGAGAGAGAGAGATAGAGAGAGAGAGGGGGGGAGAGAGAGAGAGAGAGAGAGAGAGAGAGAGAGAGAGAGGGGGGAGAGAG